>NC_067133.1:396485-615686 GCF_021347895.1 Acanthochromis polyacanthus | reverse complement strand
GTCACATTGTCAACATGGATCACAGACAGCTCACACTGTTGGTGGTTGCTGTGTTTGTTTGGAGTGGTGCTGAAGGTTGGAGCATGACAGAGTCTGAAGCAGCAGTGAAAAGACCTGGAGAGTCCCACACACTCACCTGTACAACATCTGGAATATCATTTAGTAGCTACTATATGAACTGGATCAGACAGGCTCCTGGAAAAGGACTGGAGTGGATCGCCTGGATAGATAGTGGCAGTGGTAGCACCAAATATTACTCTCAGTCAGTCCAAGGCCGGTTCACCATCTCCAGAGACAACAGCAAAGAGCAGCTGTTTCTGCAGATGAACAGTTTGAAGACTGAAGATTCTGCTGTTTATTATTGTGCTCGAGAGACACAGTGACTGAAGTTGTGTTAGCAGCTGTACAAAAACCTCCCACAGTCATCTCTTCATACTGAATAGTGAAAGTATTTTATATGTCTTCTATCATGTAGTTTCTTTTACATTTATTGCAGTGTTCAATGTTTTTTGTTTTATTTTTCGGATGTTTTATTTTTAAAGTGTTTTTTTTGGAATCAGTAGGTGCAGTGGAGACGGACAGGGAAGGAGGGAGAAGAGTGAAGGCAAGACGTTCAGCAAAAGGCCAAGAACAGAATCAAACCCCTGCATCAGGGATGCTTTTGTTCATTGGCCACCCTCTTAACCTGTTGAGCTATCCAGGCACCCTGCTTTTCAGATATGTTGACATTTGTACCAGCAGAAAAAATTCTGAAAACTTTTAAACAATACATTAATACTTAAAATTACATGCATTAAGAACTTAATTTTTGCTGAAATTAAACTACGATAAATACGATGAATTTTCACAAGTTGTGTTGTGTAATGAAAGAAAATCATTTCTGGGAAATTGTTCCTGGCATTTTGGAAAACTAATCTTCTTGTCGTGTTTGTTTGCATCTCTGAGCAGCTCTTTTCTTTACAGTCTTCTATTATTATTTCCTATTTTTGTGCTTTTACATATTTGCAAGATCCTGATAGCTGCAGCTTCAGTGTAGAAAACAATTAAAGTGTAAACAGAATGTGAATGACGAAATGAATGAATAAAAGGTGCCATGAAAGAAATGTTTCGCCTACATTTTTGAAGATTTCCTGAAGAAGCAGTAAATATATTGTGTCTTGAAAACAGCACACATAGTAAGTGAAAGCTGGATGTGAGTTCTGTATATTCATCATCAGCAGCAGTTCTTCTTTTACAATATAAACTGATCATTTGTCTCAGTGCTGTTTCTTGTTTTAACAGGTGTGAAGTGTGAACAATTGATTCAGCCACAATCTGTGACTGTGCAGCCAGGTCAACGTCTCTCCATCACCTGTCAGGTCTCTTATTCTGTGAGCAGCTACAGGACACACTGGATCTGACAACCTGCAGGAAAAGGACTGGAGTGGATTGGAATGGCAGCTGATGGATCAACAACACACAACAAAGATTCATTCAAAAACAAATTCTTCCAGCAAAACAGTCACTCTGAATGGACAGAATATGCAGCCTGAAGACTCTGCTGTGTATTACTGTGTGTTACGACCCAACCTCTAGGGGCTGGCTGGATGCAACAAAATAACCAGATGTTATTGGTTTAGGTGAAGGGATTTATTGCTTAGTAGTAAAAGGGAACGAAAAAGGTGACAACGAAACACAAGACTGGTGGGTGTTGCTAAAACAAAGAACAGAATAAAACATAACGGCTAACAGAGTTCGAAACTAAGCTAAACTCAAAGAAAACAACTAAACTCCCTAGCCAAACTGAATTACAGAAGCAACACCCACCACCAGAAACAAAAACTAATACAAATGGTGTACAAACAAACTAAACAAAACTGGTGCCTCTGGAACAGTATACATAATGAGCATAGTTTACGAAAGCTCAGCATACGTAGTGGTTTCTATACCAAGTTAGCAACTACACAAGTGGAGCCTCAGTCTCCACACTAAACAAAAGCTGCTAACAAAAGGTCAGAGTTGTCTGGAGCACAACCACAAGCGCTTCCAGACCGAAAGACCACACAAAGGTACACAGAACCACGAAACAGAGAGAGCACCAGGGTGGACTGGTCTAAACACCAGCCACCAAGACTGATGGTATGGTGGGTCTTTATAGTAGGCAGGTGTGGTGCCTGGCTGCCTCTGGTTGATTGAAGGAGGAGGAGCTGGAGGGTGGCCCAATCAGGATGGCCGGAGGGCGGGGAGAACCAGACGGAGGTGCAGGTCGTCAACAGCTTCATCATTAGCTGAAACGGCTGGCAGCTGGGGCTCCAAAAGACTCTGCAACAAGCCACAGCTGCACCCACACACAAACTACTCCCTAAACAAAAGGCCCAGCAAAACACCACCTCAAGAACAAACGGCACACCAATCCTGGTGGCCGTAACACTGCGCCAGAGACACACAGTGACACAAATGATCAGTAGACCTGAACAAAAACCCCTCAGTGTCTGAACACTTGTAACATGAAGCCACCAGAGGAGGAGCCCTCAGACCAGGAATGAATTCAAACTGTTCATTCAGAGTTAAAAATGTGTCTTCTTTGTTTGACTCACAATATTTTTGCAAAAATACTGATCTGAACTGAGATTAAAATGATGCAAACAAAGCATTAGCAAGGCCCACATGTCAGCAAAGTTCATATTTTAGCATCCTGGTAGCTGAGCTGTGAGTTTCTCAAAACTCTGAATAGTTCGATGAATAATGTTGATTTGTGTCTCCACAGGTGTGAACAGTATTGATCTCATCCAGCCAGACTCAATGCTTGTGCAGCCTGGACAGACTCTGACCATCACCTGTAGACTGTCTGGTTATTCTGTGACTGATAGCAGCTATGCAACAGGTTGGATCAGACAGCATGAAGGAAAAGCAATGGACTGGATTTTTCATCGGTGGGGAGGAGGAAACTTTTACCAAAATGATGCTCTGAAGAACAAATTCAGTTTCAGCAGAGACACTTCTGCAGGAACAGTGACAATAACAGGACAGAATATGCAGCCTGAAGACACAGCTGTGTATTACTGTGTACGTCGCCCCACAGTGACACAAATGATCAGTAGACCTGAACAAAAACCCCTCAGTGTCTGAACACTTGTAGCATGAAGCCACCAGAGGAGGAGCCCTCAGACCAGGAATGAATTCAGATCAGTTCACTGTTAACGAAGGTAGCAACTTATTCATCAATGAAAGAGTAAAACAAGAAAGAACAAGATAATAAGAGAACAAGATTTTAGCTGCTTCGTCATTATTTCTAAAAAAACAAACAAAAAAAAAAAAACAAGATACATAAATGATAAATGCAGTTTTTATTCCGTATCTTCTCTTAATTTCCACTCTGAATACAGTGTTTGTGGACAGAAGAACTCTAATCACTGTAGCAACATCATATGTTCTGTAAAGATCATGACTATTATGAACAAAACTTGTGTGTGTGTGTGTGTGTGTGTGTGTGTGTGTGTGTGTGTGTGTGTGTGTGTGTGTGTGTGTGTGTGTGTGTGTGTGTGTGTGTCTGTGTGTGTGTGTGTGTTAATAAAGTTGAAACTCCATCCTGAACAAAACATTGTTTGTAAGCTTTATGCAAAGCAACACACTTGATATTTCTTTCACTTTTTCTCAAAAATATGGTTTATGGCATCCGTTTATTGGAGATTTGTATTTTCCATAAACCTTTTCGTCAAGCTTAAACATTCTTCTCAACAGTTTTCTTCATTTTAGTTCCTCTTGAAATGTTCTTTTTTTCTTCTGTACTGAACATGTTAGGACTTCATCCATCCATCCATCCTCTATGCACCGCTTTATCCTCATTAGTGTCGCGGGGGGTGCTGAGTCTATCCCAGCTGACTCGGGCGAAGGCAGGGGACACCCTGGACAGGTCGTTAGGACTTATTGTTAGTATAAAATCAACAGTATTACATTAATCTTACTGTGTTTGTTACAGAAAAATGTCACTTTTTGTTACTTTAATTTGATGATCCAAAAATGTTGGAGGTATTTTAGAATTTAAACTTTTCAATAAACTGGTATATTTACATGATGCAGACTGTCTTTAAAAAGAACAATTAACTCGCTGTATTTGTCAATGAGTGTCAGAGACACTACATATCAATATGAAACAGTTATCAAAGCTTCACCTTTTCCCCTTCACATCAATAATGTGTGTGTTTTGATGGTGGTAGTTAAGAATATTTACTTTTATTTCAAGAAGACTAGCTTCCATCCATCTACTCAAACAAACTAGGAATTAGCACAGGTTAATATGTTTTGCCCTTTTAATATATGGTCAGAAACGTATCGTTAAAAATGAAAGATTCAAAGGTTTCAATTATCACATTTACACTCTTTTTATTACACTGCATACTTACACTCTATTTCTTCGGAAATGTACATTTTACATTTATGCTTCTACTGTTTCTACTGATCTTTATATTTTTTGGACATATTTTTCTCCTCATCTTTATATTTTCAGGACATAACAACAAAAAGTTACAGTGTAACACAATAAAATCAGTAAATATTTAACAGAATCTGCTGGATGAGACATCAAAAATAAAAAATGAAATAATGATAAGTAATTATTCTAATATCAAGGAGGAAACAGATGTTTTTTTAGCTGCAGAGTTGTTGAAATGATGTTGAATCTCATGTTGTGCTGTTTATAGACCTGCCCTCTGATTTGACTGATGCAGGAGGAGCCTCATGGAAGCATTTTCATGTGGATTCAGTTTATTTAAAGGACATTTACAGACTTGAAGACATATCAGTCACATTGTCAACATGGATCACAGACAGCTCACACTGTTGGTGGTTGCTGTGTTTGTTTGGAGTGGTGCTGAAGGTTGGAGCATAACAGAGTCTGAAGCAGCAGTGAAAAGACCTGGAGAGTCCCACACACTCACCTGTACAACATCTGGACTTAACTTCGGAAGCAACGTGTGGAACTGGGTCAGACAGGCTCCTGGTAAAGGACTGGAGTGGATCGCTTTAGTACACACATCTAGTACTCCTATCTATTACTCCCAGTCAGTCCAGGGTAGATTCACCATCTCCAGAGATGATTCCAGCAGTAAAATCTATCTACAGATGAACAGTCTGAGGACTGAGGACACAGCAGTGTATTACTGTGCGAGAGGCACAGTGAGAGGCAGAAATAGAAGAGTGGTACAAAAACTACTTCCTCTTTTAATCACCACCATGGAGACGGCAGTGTAAGGTTTAGTGACAACAGCATGAGAGAAACAAGTCACCTTTTATAATGTCTGTCTATGAAAGACTGTGAATTTTCAAAAGTTTTTCATTTGTGAAGAAAGTATAATAATATAATAATCAAAGTCTAAACACATGTGGACAGAATATTGACATGTTGATGCAGAAAATCAGGCAGTAAATTTATTTCTATCTGCACTTGAAGAAAAGCTCAGTGAATTTATTTATGTGTGGGTTGTTATCATTCTGGTGTTTCTTCAGAAAAATAAAAGATTTTAAATATGAACAATGCTAATAAAATTCCATTAAAAACTTGATTTTTCTTTCTGACAAGCATATACTAAATTAAAATGTATTGAATGTTGGAAAAAATGCATATGAAAGCAGAAACTTCCATAGTTTGTGTCTAAGCAGAACAACAGTTTGTGCACTTTGCAACTGTTTTTCATTTTACTTATTATTTTTCATCCTACAAGGTTTCATTCTATTAATAGGATTCTGCAGCTGCTTTATTTCAGAGTTACCAAATGAAACCATTTAAAGTGTTTCATAAACCTGCAAACTGTAACCAGCCACAACAAACTTAAATCATAGACTATTTAAATCATCCTGAACACTAACTTCAGTGTGCAGCAGTAGGTGTAGTACAGAAAATGTGTAAATAACTACATGAATACATAAACACTGATGTTAAAAAATAAACAAATCAAAAGACTTCACTCATATTTTTTGAATCTGTTTAACAGCACATATGTCAAAAGTGTGATTTCAGTTTGGTTTCAAAATGTGATATGTTGGTAAAACAGTTTGCAGCAAAACCAGAAATGTATTGTTTGTAAAAGTCAGTTGTTTCACTGACTGCAGTTTCAAAGAGCTACAGCTTAGTGAAATTTCAATATCAGCTAAAAACAGACGTGTTCCAGACATGTTTTCAGAAGCACAGTGAAATATTTGGACTGGATCCAGTTAAATCAACAGTGATGCTTCATATGTTGGATTCTATGCAAACTCAGTGGCCTCCTTTGTTACTCAGCTATAAAAACTTCTCATCAGACTGCAGAGTGGAGTTCACCGCAGCACAGGTTCACCATAAACCATGTTTGTGTTTGCTCTGTTTCTGCTCTTTGCAGCTGGACGTGAGTCTCTTATAACATCTGTATATTTGTCATCATCAGCAGTTCTTATTTTACAATAAAATCTGATTATTTGCCACGATGCTGTTTCTTGTTTTAACAGGTGTGAAGTGTGAACAGTTGACTCAGCCACAATCTGTGACTGTGCAGCCAGGTCAACGTCTCTCCATCACCTGTCAGGTCTCTTATTCTGTGAGCAGCTACTACACAGCTTGGATCAGACAACCTGCAGGAAAAGGACTGGAGTGGATTGGAATGGTAGCAGGATCTACAACATACTACGAAGATTCACTCAAAAACAAATTCAGCCTTTCCACAGATGACTCCAGCAAAACAGTGACTCTGAATGGACAGAATATGCAGCCTGAAGACTCTGCTGTGTATTACTGTGCCAGATACACACAGTGACACAAATGATCAGCAGACCTGAACAAAAACCCCTCAGTGTCTGAACACTTGTAACATGAAGCCACCAGAGGAGGAGCCCTCAGACCAGGAATGATTTTAAGAACAGAACACTGCTATTCTTTTAATTTAACTTAATTGACACAGCAACTCTTTCTTCAGCAGTGGATACAGAATGATCCAGTTCTTATTCCACTTTTGGTATATTCTATTTGTGGGGGAAGGAGTCCAGGTCCTGCATCCTTTCAGGTTGGTAAATGGGGTTCTCTACCTGTGAACAAGAGTGACTGGACCTGTTGTTGTTCCTGCATCCAAACTGTGGAACAATCCACCAGTTAAAATCATTAGTGGCTTTTAAATATCATAAATAATCTTGGAGGCCTTTGTGAATGTTTGATATGTGGCTTTGCTTCATGATCTCTTCACAGCTTCTCTTCTGTTTTATGACCTGATTGTTTTCTGCTCACTGATCTTTATTTATTTCTCTCTGGCTGCTTTCATGATCTTTGTCTATTTGTTGCTCATTTTTATTGATGAAAATATTTATTTTAATCACTTCATTCCTGTTAAACACATTTTAACATGCAGAAAAGTGCTATATAAATAAAGTTTATTGCTGTATTTATTGTTACTCCAAATTTGAGACTGTACTTTGAAATTTCACAAAACATTCACATTTTTGTTTAATTTCTTTTTTTGGAGCACAGGGACTAATGGAGGTCTTTTTTTTATCATAAAGTTGACCAGGTTAAAAATATCTCTACTGAAGGAATGTGAAGATGTGAGTAAATACATCTAAATTAAAAAATATATAGATATTTGAAATTTTTAAAAATTTATTGTAGAAATAAACTTTAGAGAGATATTATTAATTTCTGATGAAAGCACAATTATCTTGTAATGAAAGACTCAGAAATATCTCAAAATGTTGTGATGAAAATATGAACAGTTTAAATGTAATAAATCAGTAAATAAAGCATCTGAACATCCTGTAAAGCACAAGTCCATGTATGTCTTTATGGACATGGAGGCTTGTATCTGAATTTGTCACATTCTGTTCATTTCTGTCACATGTTTATTTTATTAGACCATAAGAAGACGAGTGCAACAATCCAAGACAAGAAAATGAAGATAATAAATCCTGCTGCATGATACTTGATTGAGATTAGATTTTTTTGTCATTTGTATAAAATACCATATTTTTATTCAGATATTCTTTTTGATTGAGCATGTCGTCACACATTTCCAGTTCCTGAGCAGATATTTTTCTATGTGTTTGTGTACATCTTTCTCCTCATACATCGACAATAACTGACAGTTTTAACGGCCTTTTATGCAAACCTGAAAAACAACCACAATAATTTTTATTTACTACTTGATCCCAGATACTATCAGTGATGATTTTTGCTGCAAATGAGGTTGCAACAACTGAAATAAATGAATAAATGAATGTCAAAGATTCCTATTCATTGTGCATTTTTGTGTGAAAATCATCAAACATTTGATGTCAGCGTACCAACAGTAAATAAATTATGATTTTAAAAGTCTCATTGATGTGTAAACATACTAAGACATGGAGAGCAAAGCTTATATAAAGTAACATCAGTGTTTGCAAATATATAAGAAATTGCATGATAATAGAAAACTGAATCATTGACAACACATTTATAGTTTCCAGAAACAGAAAAGTTAACAGTTGTTTCATTGATGTACATTTACAAATATTTCATGTTGCACTTTAACATGTAATGACATAAAAATATCATGTATGAAGTCAGGAGGTGATTTCCATGTGTGTGTTCATTCTGCAGATACAATAAGTGAACAGACATTTCTATTGGCTTCTCTTGGACCAGCACTGATGCTTCATATGTTCTATGCAAACTCCATGAGCGTCCAGCTTTAAAAACATCAGACTGTCAGCAAAGTTCACAGCACATCAGTTTCACCTCCAACCATGTTGTCTGTAGCTCTACTGCTGCTCTTTGCAGCTGCATCCTGTGAGTCTCTTTGGATTTGTCACAACCTGTACTTCATTCTTTGTAGTATGACTTGATCATTCACAGTTGACTCAGCCACAATCTGTGACTGTGCAGCCAGGTCAACGTCTCTCCACCACCTGTCAGGTCTCTTATTCTTTGAGCAGCTACTGCACAGCTTGGATCAGACAACCTGCAGGAAAAGGACTAGAGTGGATTGGAATGAGAAGTACTGGAGCCTCATACTACAAAGATTCACTGAAGAACAAGTTCAGCATCGAATTAGACACTTCCAGCAAAACAGTGACTCTGAATGGACAGAATATGCAGCCTGAAGACTCTGCTGTGTATTACTGTGCCAGATACACACAGTGACACAAATGATCAGTAGACCTGAACAAAAACCCCTCAGTGTCTGAACACTTGTAACATGAAGCCACCAGAGGAGGAGCCCTCAGACCAGGAATGAATTCAAACTGTTCATTCAAAGTTTAAAATGTGTCTTCTTTGTTTGACTCACAGTATTTATGCAAAAGTAGTGATCTGAACTGAGATTAAAATGATGCAAACAAAGCATAAGCAAGGCCCTCATGTTAGCAAAGTTCATATTTTAGCATCCTGGTAGCTGAGCTGTGAGTTTCTCAAAACTGGTTGTTCTGAGATTCAAGCATTTAAAATTTGGTGCAACTTCAAATCTTTAAAATTAAAATTAATTTAAAATAAAGCATGAGATTAAAAAGAACTGTAATGAACATAATCAGTTTCCATTGTTTTACACAGTTTATATTTCTGACTGAACAATTTCGTTTCATTAACTAAAAAGTGTTTCATTACAACATTCGTGTAAAGTCATTTTTGATGTTTAAATAATGTCCTCAATGGTTGATTCTGTTCTCTGGCATCTGAAAAACTGAACATTGTGAGGAAAATAACAGGATAATATGATGAACTGATTTCTCCAGAAGTTCTATTTACTTTAATTCTTCATTTTATTCATTCTGTCTTGTTAAAATGTTGCAGAATTTTAGTTCAGTTCCCTCCTTCCTGTGAGGAGGAGTCGATGCAAATCTCAACATTTTTCCACAGCTACTTGTTCAGCTGCAGAGAGGAAAACAGAGAGTTGGACACTTTGTGGAAGATGATGGACTACAGGACAGGACTGCTGCTGTTAACTCTCTGCTGGGCAGGTGAAGGACTTCAACAATCCTGATTTGACACGACTCTTACATGAGTATGAACAGAATTCATTTGATGTTTTCTTCATGTCTTGGCAGGTGTTGATGGTCAGACTCTGACAGAATCTGAATCAGTGGTTAAAAGACCTGGAGAATCCCACAGACTGACCTGTACAGGATCTGGATTCACATTTAGCAGCTACAGGATGGTCTGGGTCAGACAGGCTCCTGGTAAAGGACTGGAGTGGATCGCTTATGTATGCACATCGAGTTCTCCTATCTATTACTCCCAGTCAGTCCAGGGTATATTCACCATCTCCAGAGATGATTCCAGCAGTAAAGTCTATCTACAGATGAACAGTGTGAGGACTGAGGACACAGCAGTGTATTACTGTGCCCGGAGACACACAGTGAGAGACAGAAATAGAAGAGTGGTACAAAAACTACTTCCTCTTTTAATCACCACCATGGAGACGGCAGTGTAAGGTTTAGTGACAACAGCATGAGAGAAACAAGTCACCTTTTATAGTGTCTGTCTATGAAAGATTTAGTGAATTTCCAGAAGATTTTAATGCTTGATGAAAGTATAATAAAATAATAATCAAAGTCCAAACACATGTGGACAGAATATTGACATGTTGATGCAGTGAAACAAGCAGTAAAGTTATTTCTATCTGCACTTGAAGAAAAGCTCAGTGAATTTATCTATGTGCAGGTTTTTGTCTCTTTTTTTTCTGGCATTTCTTCAGAATGACAAGAATGGAACCAGTCAAAAATGCTACTATAATTAAATTAATCTTGAACCACACTGGATGATGTTCTATTTGATTTTTATTTCTGACAACAACATATTTAGTTCAAATGTATTGAATATTGCAAACATACATATGAAAGCACGACATACCATGTTTTTTTTATCTAAGCAAAACATTAGTTTAATTTGATTTTATCATATGTTTGCTTTTCTAAGTAACTGTTTTCATTTTATTTCCTGTTTTTCATCCTACAAAGTTCCATTCTTTTTGAATGATCCTGCAGCCGATTTATCTCAGAGCTTGCAAATGAAACCATTTAAGGTTTTTCATATGAACCTGCAAACCTGTAACCAGCTACAATGAGCTTAAATTTTATAATATTTGTATCATCTGAACACTAACTTCAGTGTGCAGCAGTAGGTGTAGTACAGAAAATATAGAAATAACTGGATGAACACATAAACACTGCTGTTAAAAAATAAACAGTGAAAAAGACTTCACTCATATTTTTTAATTTGTAAAACACCATAAATGCCAAAAATGTGTCTTAAATTTGATTTGAAAGCGTGATAAATACTCTGTTAATATTCCCTAAATAAAGCAGTGATCCTCATAGTCTGCATGGGACCCTTTGATCAAAATTATTCCAAATTTAATTTATCAAAATGATAATTTTCTGTATTTACGATAAATATTTATAAATGCAGTATTAATTTATTAGCATTAACAGTAATAGCAACTTTTTTGTTAATCTTTTTTTGCATAATTCCAGCAATGTATTGTTTTTGTAATTTTCTGCATTATTATATTTTTTGAGACAATATTAATTAAAAAAGTTTTATCTTCATGTTAAATGTTAACAAAATGTTACAATGTTGCTCTCATGAATCAACAAATATTTATCAGAATCTGCTGAATGAGACATGAAAAATCAAAAGTCAAATAATGAAACTTTTCAATCGTCCAATGTGTTGGAGGAAACATGTTTTTTATCTGCAGAGTTGTTGAAATGATGTTGAATCTCATGCTGTGCTGTTTATAGACCTGCCCTCTGATTTGACTGATGCAGGAGGAGCCTCAAGGAAGCATTTTCATGTGGATTCAGTTTATTTAAAGGACATTTACACACTTGAAGACATATCAGTCACATTGTCAGCATGGATCACAGACAGCTCACACTGTTGGTGGTTGCTGTGTTTGTTTGGAGTGGTGCTGAAGGTTGGAGCATAACAGAGTCTGAAGCAGCAGTGAAAAGACCTGGAGAGTCCCACACACTCACCTGTACAACATCTGGAATAGAATTTAGTAGCAGGTGGATGGCCTGGATCAGACAGGCTCCTGGAAAAGGACTGGAATGGATCGCTTTCATTCACCCCAGTAGTAGTAGCCATATATACTACTCTCAGTCAGTCCAAGGCAGGTTCACCGTCTCCAGAGACAACAGCAAAGAGCAGCTGTATCTGCAGATGAACAGCCTGAAGACTGAAGATTCTGCTGTTTATTATTGTGCTCGAGACACACAGTGACTGAAGTTGGTTGAACAGCTGTACAAAAACTAGTCCTCATCTCTTTGGGTGATACAGATCATGTATGAAGAATTTTTTAGGATATTTTTTATTCTCTGCTATGTAAACATGATTCATTTCAACTGTAATATTTTGAAATATAATTTATATTTAATTCTTCAAAGTTCTTTTAAAATTTACATGTTTTGCATACAGATTCAATGATGTTGTCTTTAAATCATTCAATCTGTTCATTAAAAATAAAACAAACAACAGCTTTTCCATAAAGAAAGATGAAGACAGAAAACAATCTGTTTGCTGACAATAAACACATTCCATCTAACTGATGACAATAATGTCTGTAATGTATCTGCTGTCTACATGAAATCATAACGTGTGTTCTGCCTCTCCTACACATAAACAGAGGGTTTGAATCATCATTTTGAAGCTGTCCCTCAAGCCTGATCTGTCTGTTCTACGCTGCTCTGCAGGAAGCATAATCTGTACATTTATTTGATTGTATCAGATATTTGTACTTTTTGTTAATATCATTTCATTGTTGGAACAGCAGAAGAGTATTTTTGAGGATGTCTGTTTAGACTTATTAGATTTGTTGTGTCTGTATTTATGCAGCCATGCTTGCTGTAGTGTTCTTTAAGTCATTTGTTGTAAGTGTATTTTAAGAGTAATTTTTTATTTCCTTTGTATTGTTTGACGGTTTTACACGGCTTCCATTAAAACACCTAAAGTCAGCTCCTGTCTTGGGTTCTTCATGGGAGAGTGTTTAGGCCGCTGCATAGCTTTGTATGCAAAAGTGTAATGAGGGCAGCAGAATGTGAATGAAAAGAATATTGACCCTGATGTTGTTTGTGTGGAGATCAATGTAGAAAGAGTTTTCATGATAATGTAGTGATATATTGATCAAACCACTGATGTGTTTTATTTGAAAAACTAAATTAAAAAGTGCATAAAGAATATCAAGAGTTTGAGGCAATAGAACGGTCGACAGATTTATGAATATGGAACAAAATCAACATTCTCCTGACTGACAACAGAAGAGCAGTTTTTCCCAGCTTTTGTGTTCATATTAACATATTACCAAATAATAAGAATAATACAGAAAGAGAAATATTACAATTAAGATAAGAAAGGAAGTGAGGAGTAAATCAGTTTTTTCAGATAAAAAGTGATATGATGATATTTATCTAAATGTTTGCAGAAACAGCAGTTAAAGTTGAATGAGTTAAAAATAAAAAGCATCAAATGTGAGGGAGATGAAGACAGAGAGCAGATAAAGTCAAACTCTTCTATTGGCTCCACTTAGTCCAACATTCAGGCTTCATATGTTTGATTCTATGCAAACTCACTGAGCTTCCTTCCTACTCAGCTATAAAAACTTCACAGCAGGATGTGGAGTGAATTGAACTGAACATCTGTCTCAACAGAAACCATGTTGTCCGTAACTCTGCTGCTGCTGTTGGCAGCTGGATCCTGTGAGTCTCTTCTGATGTGTCGTAGTTAACAGTTCTTCTTTAGCAGCACAACTTCATCATTTGTTTTAAAATCTGTTTTTCTGTTGACAGGTGTGAAGTGTGAACAGTTGACTCAGCCACAATCTGTGACTGTGCAGCCAGGTCAACGTCTCTCCATCACCTGTCAGGTCTCTTATTCTGTGGGCAGCTACTACACAACTTGGATCAGACAACCTGCAGGAAAAGGACTGGAATGGATTGGAATGAGGGTTGGTACCACAACATACTACAAAGATTCACTGAAGAACAAGTTCAGTATCGACTTAGACTCTTCCAGCAACACAGTGACTCTAAATGGACAGAATATGCAGCCTGAAGACTCTGCTGTGTATTACTGTGCCAGAGACACACAGTGACACAAATGATCAGTAGACCTGAACAAAAACCCCTCAGTGTCTGAACACTTGTAACATGAAGCCACCAGAGGAGGAGCCCTCAGACCAGGAATGAATTCAAACTGTTCATTCAGAGTTCAAAGTTTGTCTTCTTTTATTCACAGTATTTTTTACAAACAAACAAACAAACAAACAAAACTCAGCTGGACTGAGATTAAAATGATGACAACAAAGCATTAGCAAAGCCCTCATGTTAGCAAAGTTCACATTTTAGCATCCTGGTATCTGAGCTGTGAGTTTCTCAAAATTGGTTGTTCTGAGATTCAGACATTCAAAGTTATCTGCAACTTCAAAGCTTTAAAATTCTACGTATTAAAATCTTAGAAATTAGGCACTGATTTGAAATTTAGACAAACTAATGATATTTAGTTGGCTATAATAAGTAAAAACTAAAAATGGCTGAACCATTCCTTCACACCTGTAGATATTATTGCACTAAGAACAATGTTCTCTGCTTTTTGCAGTGTGGTCTCACTCTAGCAGTTGTCATTTTGCATAACGGTGTATATATATTCTAATCTAGATGTGTACATATTGATACATAAATACATGTATTATTTACTTTTGTTCTGATTATTTTGTCTCTATATTTATTTTATTATTCTCTTTTTCTTATTCCTCGAGTGACACTAAAAGCTGAGACCAAATTCCTTGTATGCTGTGAACATTAAAGCTAATTCTGATTCTGATAACAGTGGTAACAGTATTAGTTATAGCAATAATAATAATAATAATAATTAATATTATTATTATTATTATTATTATTATCACATCAAAAAACAACAAAAGGACTGCAAATAACTTTATCAGTTTCCGTTGTTTCACACATTTTTTATTTCTGACTGAACTATTTAATTTCATCAATTGGAAAAATGAGTCATTAAAACATCCATGTAAAGTCATTTTTGATGTTTCAATAAAGTTCTCAACAGTTGTTTCTGTTCTCTGGCATCTTGAAAATTGATCATTGTGAAGAAAATAACAGGATAATATTATGAACTGATTTGTCCAGAAGTTCTATTTACATTAATGATACATTTTATTCATTCTGTCTTGTTAAAATATTACAGAATTTTATTTCAGTTCCCTCCTTCCTGTGAGGAGGAGTCAATGCAAATCTCAACATTTTTCCACGGCTACTTCTTCAGCTGCAGAGAGGAAAACAGAGAGTTGGACACTTTGTGGAAGATGATGGACTACAGGACAGGACTGCTGCTGTTAACTCTCTGCTGGGCAGGTGAAGGACTTCAACAATCCTGATTTGACACGACTCTTACATGAGTATGAACAGAATTCATTTGATGTTTTCTTCATGTCTTGGCAGGTGTTGATGGTCAGACTCTGACAGAATCTGAATCAGTGGTTAAAAGACCTGGAGAATCCCACAGACTGACCTGTACAGGATCTGGATTCACATTCAGCAGCTACAGGATGAACTGGGTCAGACAGGCTCCTGGAAAAGGACTGGAGTGGATCGCTTTTGTGCACACAGGCAGTTCTCCTATCTATTACTCCCAGTCAGTCCAGGGTAGATTCACCATCTCCAGAGATGATTCCAGCAGTAAAGTCTATCTACAGATGAACAGTCTGAGGACTGAGGACACAGCAGTGTATTACTGTGCCCGAAGACACACAGTGAGAGACAGAAAGAGAAGAGTGGTACAAAAACTACTTCCTCTTTTTGTAATAACAACTCTAATTGTTTGCATTTTTTAAAAAAAAATCAACAATTTGATTTCAAAATGTGAAATGTTTGTAATTCAGTTTGCAGAAATGTGTTGTTTGCAAAAGTCAGCACTATTTAGTTCATCTTCACCCACAACCACGAATGTAAACAGCAGGTTAACAGGAACAGATTCATAATAATTTAGTCTCCAGTATAATGGTGTCCTAATTTATTTATTGTTTTTTTCTTTTGTTTATCTGTTTGTTTTTTTGCATCTGTCTGCCCAGGAGTTAGTGGACAGCAACACTGACAATGAGTGAATTATCATGGTACAATTAAAAAAAACTCACACTCCTTACACATTTTAAAATGATATATTTCAGCCTGGTATGACTAAACATCTGTTATAAAATCACTTATTGTCATCTACTTAAACGTGACACAAAGATCTGTTTTATGGAGATTATTTGACAGATAAAAAAAGCAGATATTTTTCCTGTCCACTACAGTATCAGCATTTTACATATATTCAAACCAGTTTCAGTTACTGAGTGTTTAATTTCCTCTTGATGGTTGAAGTTTCTCAAAAATTCTGTGACTTAAAACATAATTTAAATACTGAAACCTTTGAAGGTCTTAAAGAATCCAGTCCTTCTGTCAGGGACGAGCGGGTGGACCCAAGCAGAGAGCCACACTACCAAGGCTGGCTGGAATGAAAGCGTTTATTGTTGGAGGTGAAATGGTGGCTCGATGGGGGGAAAATCCAGGGTACAGGAGTGGCTGGTGTAGTGGGGGGTCTTGGCCAGAAACGGGGGGGTCCAGGCAGGGGCAGAAGGGGTCCAGGCAGGAATGGGGGTCCAGGCAGGAGCGGGGGTCCAGGCAGGAGTGGGGAGGTCCAGGCAGGGAAAAACCGACGATGACTGGGCTGGGGAGAGTCGGAGGGGAAGGAGGACGGCAGGGATCCCGGACAGCTGACCTAGGTGAGGAGGCAGGAGAAAACAGCGTAAGAAAACAAAGACAGGAACTCAACAGAAAATGCAGAAGGCTCGAGAGTGAACTGAACTGCGTGGTCTGAGTTCAACAATCTGGCAGGGAGTGGAAGGCTGAGCCGGTACTTATTGTTGAGGTGAGTCATTAGTGTGATGATCGTCAGCTGTCCGGGAGCCGTGGAGGTGGTTGATTGCCTGAGTGGAGTCAGCTGAGAAGCTAGACTCCACTCAGGCACCGAGCTGTAGGGGAAGATACAGGGCAGAGGAGTGGATGGGAGACAGGCAAGGCAGAGGAGAAGGGAGCTGTGACACCTTCAATCAGCTGAATCCAACTATACTATAATATTACTCTCCTAAATCAATAAATATTTAACAGAATCTGCTGGATGAGACATCAAAAATGAAAAATGAAATAATGATAAGTAATTATTCTAATATCAAGGAGGAAACAGATTATTATTTTTTGGCTGCCAAGTTGTTGAAATGATGTTGAATCTCATGTTGTGCTGTTTATAGACCTGCCCTCTGATTTGACTGATGCAGGAGGAGCCTCATGGAAGCATTTTCATGTGGATTCAGTTTATTTAAAGGACATTTACAGACTTGAAGACATATCAGTCACATTGTCAACATGGATCACAGACAGCTCACACTGTTGGTGGTTGCTGTGTTTGTTTGGAGTGGTGCTGAAGGTTGGAGCATGACAGAGTCTGAAGCAGCAGTGAAAAGACCTGGAGAGTCCCACAGACTCACCTGTACAACATCTGGAATATCATTTAGTGGCCACTGGACGAACTGGATCAGACAGGGTCCTGGAAAAGGACTGGAATGGATCGCTACTGAAGCACTCAGCTACGGCCAATATTACTCTCAGTCAGTCCAAGGTAGGTTCACCATCTCCAGAGACAACGGCAAAGAGCAGCTGTATCTGCAGATGAACAGCCTGAAGACTGAAGATTCTGCTGTTTATTATTGTGCTCGAAACACACAGTGACTGAAGTTGGTTGAACAGCTGTACAAAAACCTACTGACTCCTTCGTATTACATTCACAGGCCCCAGCAATAAAGTAAATGCATTTTTATACACATTATTATTTGTTTTGCTTTCATGAACTTTCCTTGAGAGGCCAGGTCAACGTGTCTCCATCACCTGTCAGGTCAATTATTCTGTGAGCACCTACAGCACACACTGGGGCTGAATCCCAAACCGCCCCCTACACACTCCCCCTCCACTACCGAGTGTCACTCCAAAAGAAGTCACACTCGCAGCTGTGGAGGGCACCTATTATTGAAGGGGGAGGGTATAAATACGATCGGCAGGAATGGGACGCCCTGTTGCCTCACCGGAAAACGGAAGACGTCATCGCCATGGTAACAGAAAGACGCCTACTGTGCATGGCCGTAGCGCTGTGGCACAGGTTGCATCTAACAAGGATCGCTGCTGCTTCCAGAAGCATCCCACTTTTTTCACTCACATTTTTTCCAATCCTATTATCTGGCATTTCAGATCCAACAAATGAATAAATGAATTCTGTCAGTTGTGTTCAAATTTTAAGGTGTCAGGGGGTGCACAATTAAATCAAACGTCAGCAGAGAAGATTTGTTTCTTTTGTTTTATCTTTTTACACCACTCTTTGTGATGCTCTGTCAGTGTGAAAAAGGCGTGGGAGAAATAAAGAACGCATGTGGAACTTACATCGATATGTTTGTTTCCTCCTCCATTTCGACGTTGCACTTCCTGAAAAAGTTGTCCGGAGTGAGCATCAATGCAGACTCGCTATTTAAGGGCTGAACAGTCCACTCTCCCTCCGCACTACCTGGTTTGGGACGGCCCTTAATATGGAGGACCCTCCACGGGAACGCGCAAACGGAGGGGTAGTGTGTAGGGATAGTGTGTAGGGGGCGGTTTGGGATTCAGCCAAGGTCTCTTTGCTATCAGTCTTTGCACCATTAGTATGGAGTCACAGGAGTGCCACAATAAAATATAAATCTGTTAAAAAAAATAAGGAAATAAATGTGTAAATATAAAGAGGAATAAATAAAAGAATAAATAGAAGAATAATATAATAAACAAATATACAAACAAACAAATACATAAAATGGTAAATTTTGTCTTTGTTTTTCCCTTTTCTGTTTTTTTCTTCATTTTGTCATTGCACCGAAAAGGCAATGACAAAATGGAAAAGGTAATGATAAAAAGGAAAAATAAATGGAAAAAAGAGAAAAGGGAAAAGCAAGGACAAAATTTATGTATTTTTTTGTTTATGTATGTGTTTATGTATTTATTTATTTATTTGTTCTTTTATTTATTCCTCTTCACATTTATACTTTTTTGTCTTATTTCTTAACAGATTTCTTTATGTCTCTTTATATTTACACATTTATTTCCTTATCTTTTATCAGATTGATACTTTATTGTGGCACTCCTGTGACTCCATACATCTACCTTCACAAAGTGACCAATTTACAACAAGTGTCCATTTTCGTGTTTGTTTCTGCAGGTGTTGATGGTCAGACTCTGACTCAATCTGAATCAGTTATTAAATGACAGAAGACAGTTTCAGCAGAGACACTTCTGCAGGAACAGTGACAATAACAGGACAGAACCTGCAGTCTGAGGACACAGCTGTTTATTACTGTGTACGTCGCCCCACAGTGACACAAACCACCAACAGACCTGCACAAAAATTCAACAACCAGCAACCACACACATTTTATCTGTACACAGTTCCTTCCTGACAGAGACACTACATATCAATATGAAACACTTATCAAAGCTTCACCTTTTCCCCTTCACATCAATAATGTGTGTGTTTTGATGGTGGTAATTAAGAATATTTACTTTTATTTGAAGAAGACTAGCTTCCCACTCATCCACCTCCTCAAACAAACTAGAAATTAGCACATGTTAATGTGTTTTGGCCTTTTAATATATGGTCAGAAACGTATCGTTAAAAATGAAAGATTCAAAGGTTTCAATTATCACATTTCCACTCTTTTTATTACACTCTATTTCTTCGAAAATGCACATTTTAGATTTATGCTTATACTGTTTCTACTTATCTTTATATTTTTTGGACATATTTTTCTACTCATCTTTATATTTTCAGGACATAACAACAAAAAGTTACAGTGTAACACAATAAAATCAGTAAATATTTAACAGAATCTGCTGGATGAGACATCAAAAATGAAAAATGAAATAAGGATAAGTAATTATTCTAATATCATGGAGGAATCACATGTTTTTTAGCTGCAGAGTTGTTGAAATGATGTTGAATCTCATGTTGTGCTGTTTATAGACCTGCCCTCTGATTTGACTGATGCAGGAGGAGCCTCAAGGAAGCATTTTCATGTGGATTCAGTTTATTTAAAGGACATTTACAGACTTGAAGACATATCAGTCACATTGTCAACATGGATCACAGACAGCTCACACTGTTGGTGGTTGCTGTGTTTGTTTGGAGTGGTGCCAGGCCCGGACTGGCAATCGGGAGAGGCGGGACTTTTCCCGGTGGCCTGCCTCCTTATTGGCCTGCCTGGACAGGCCAGCCACGGACTGGGAGGCCAATGAATAAAAGTTGATCGGCTTTTTGGCAGACAGGCCAGAGACAGCGAGACAGCAGCGCTCGAAGCCTTACAGAGTACACGCCCACCCTCCTGTCACTCACACAAAGCAAGTGCTCTAGAGCGGTGATATGAGAGTGAGGCCAGAGAGTGGAAGGAGCGGAGATTATGGAGCACTCTTACTTCAAGTAAGTTTACAAACGGTCAGTTCTTCTCACAAATTCACAAATGCATCATCAGACTTCAAAGGCCAAAATATAATAAAAAATGTCTGGCCCCAAATAAGCTCCACAGGTGTCAGGTGGGTTGCAGGAAGCCTGAAAACGTTTGAGACCCCCTCTTCAGGTAGGATCATGGCCGTAGCCAGGTATGAGGTCAGCGAGGTCCAGACCTCACCTATTTTTTCCGAGTTTTTTTTTTTTTCACCAAATATGCCCAACTGAATAAAACATAAACTCATAAAAACATCCATGGGCTTTGTGTTCTGTTTGTGCCTGTGTGCGTGTTGCGGTGAAAAGCTGTTTGATCAGCTGATGCACGTACCCGCAAATGCGCCCTGTGACGCGCTTGGCAGCGGGCCAAACCCCGTTCAAAAACTAGTGTTTTTATTATTAGCACTTTGTAGACCACATCCCCGCCCATCTACACCGAGATGACCACAATATATTTTTTTAGATAATTCGGCACTAGTTCGGCCTGTCAGATCATCTGATCAAAGAGTTTAATTACTTTATCCACAGCTGAGAGCGCGTCCGGCGCTTTTTTTTTTTTTTTTTTTTTTTTTGATGAGCGCCTGGCTCATCAGACAACATACAATGTATGTTGAAGATATTTCTAACCTTGCCAGTGACGACTTGTGTCTGTGAGAGGTCATTCTCAGCCATGCGAAGACTTAAGACATGGCTTAGATCTACCATGTCCAACGACAGACTGACAGGCCTGGCGATGATGCATTTGCATCAGAAAGTGGAGGTGAACCGGGAGAATATCCTTGAACGGTGGGATGCCTCTGGTCACAGGAGGATTCAGCTAGCCTTTGATGTAAAAAGTTGATTTGTTTTTTTGAAAAAATATACATTTTTGTTTGGAAAATGCTGATTTCACATCATTAAAAGATATTTAAACAACAAACATCTTGTGTGACTTGTAGCCTAAAAAAAATATATAAAATAAATATTTTTTAAAAACATTGAAAAATTTTCGGCGCGCGCTTTGCGCGCGCATCATAGACCTCACCTATTCCAAAATCCTGGCTACGGCCCTGGGTAGGATAGGCAGTTGACTTACAATTTTTAGTTATAAAATGAACGTTGGTGTTTGCATATACTGTTAGCTATGACCAGCTGACATCTAAATGATTTGCTGACAAAGTAATATATATATTTTTAATTCCACATGTTATATGAATAATAGGAAAAGGAAAACATTAGAAAAATTGGTGAGGGTAGTGAAGAGATTACAGAAGAGAAAAGTACTGGATTGTATGGAGCTGTCATTATGGTTGTGTTTAATAGACTTACTGTCTGTTTAGTAGTGTTGCAATTGCTATAACATAACTGTAAAAGGCATATTTTTGGAAGGAAAAAAAAACAAAAATTTGGTGCATTATCCCACGTGACACAACCGTTGCGGTGGCGGAAGTGGCCTGACTGATTGGAAATCTCCCGGCCTGAATTTCTTTCCCAGTCCGGCCCTGAGTGGTGCTGAAGGTTGGAGCATGACAGAGTCTGAAGCAGCAGTGAAAAGACCTGGAGAGTCCCACACACTCACCTGTACAACATCTGGAATATCATTTAGTAGCAACTGGATGAACTGGATCAGACAGGCTCCTGGTAAAGGACTGGAGTGGATCGCTACTGATGATACAGGCAGCCAGTACTACTCTCAGTCAGTCCAAGGCAGGTTCACCATCTCCAGAGACAACGGCAAAGAGCAGCTCTATCTGCAGATGAACAGCCTGAAGACTGAAGATTCTGCTGTTTATTATTGTGCTCGACACACACAGTGACTGAAGTTGGTTGAACAGCTGTACAAAAACCTACAGTCCTCATCAGACATGAAAAGCATCCTAACTTTAATTCTCTCACATCTAAACATCTTTTTTTGTAACAGTGACATTTTTAGACATTCCTGAGAAATAATTGTTACAAAACATGGATGTTAAGCACATATTCAAAATAATATTTTAATATCTTATCATTGGAATTGCTTGTGAGGTTGCCTCTTAACTTGAATGCACTATTTGTTAAAAAAAGAAAAAGAAAGAAAGAAAAAGAAATATCTAATGGTGACCTAATATTTTATTTTTTAAACATTTATTAGCAATATTGATGTTGAATAAATTATCATGGTGCAATAAAATAATATTGAAACTATCATTCCAAACACTCCTTACATATTGTTTCAATCTAAATCCTCTAAATATAGAACAGGCAGGTAATAAAAAGTGATAGTTTGGAAGTAAGGAGCTAAATTTCCTACAGTGCTCATCAGGTGAAATTCAACACTGGTATGATGTTGATGTACTTACAGGGAATTAATTCTCTCAATGAAACTGAAGAAATCATTTTAAACGACTCACTGATATATAAATTTATTTAAATATGGAAAGCACAGCTTATGTAAAATAATATAAGTATTTGCAAATACATAATAAATTATACAATATTAGAAAACTGAGTCATTGACAACACATTTATAGATTCCAGAAACAGAAAAGTTAACAGTTGTCTTATTAGTGTAAGTAGAGCAACATTTTATGTTGCATTTTATCATGTAATGACATTAAAATATCATGTATGAAGTCAGGAGGTGATTTCCATGTGTGTGTTCATTCTGCAGATACAATAAGTGAACAGACATTTCTATTGGCTTCTCTTGGACCAGCACTGATGCTTCATATGTTCTATGCAAACTCCATGAGCGTCCAGCTTTAAAAACATCAGACTGTCAGCAAAGTTCACAGCACATCAGTTTCACCTCCAACCATGTTGTCTGTAGCTCTACTGCTGCTCTTTGCAGCTGCATCCTGTGAGTCTCTTTGGATTTATGACAGTCTGTACTTCATTCTTTGCAGTATGACTTGAAACTTTAACATACAACATTTTCTTTATCAACAGGTGTGAAGTGTGAACAGTTGACTCAGCCGCAATCTGTGACTGTGCAGCCAGGTCAACGTCTCTCCATCACCTGTCAGGTCTCTTATTCTTTGGGCAGCTACACAGCTTGGATCAGACAACCTGCAGGGAAAGGACTGGAGTGGATTGGAATGAAAAATACTGGCTACTCATACTACAAAGATTCACTGAAGAACAAGTTCAGCATCGAATTAGACACTTCCAGCAAAACAGTGACTCTGAATGGACAGAATATGCAGCCTGAAGACTCTGCTGTGTATTACTGTGCCAGAGACACACACTGACACAAATGATCAGTAGACCTGAACAAAAACCCCTCAGTGTCTGAACACTTGTAACATGAAGCCACCAGAGGAGGAGCCCTCAGACCAGGAATGAATTCAAACTGTTCATTGAGAGTTTAAAATGTGTCTTCTTTGTTTGACTCACAGAATCTTTGCAAAAGTACTGAGTTGGATTGAGATGTTAGCAAAGTCCATATTTTAGCATCCTGGTCGCTGAGCTGAGAGTTTCTCAAAACTGGTTGTTCTCAGATTCAAACATTCAAAGTTATCTGCAACCTCGAAGCTTTAAAATTCTACGTATGAAGACATTGAAATTAGACAAGTTTAAAATGTATAAAAACTAATTAAATGTAGCTGGCTATAACAATAAGAACAACAACAAAAGGAATGCAAATAACTCCAATTTCCATAGTTTCACACAGTTTTTATTTCTGACTGAAAATTGTTCCGTCAGTTTCATCGAATGGAAAATTAATCATTGAAACATCCATGTAAAGTCACTTTTGATGTTTAAATAACATTCTCAGTTTGTTTCTGTTCTCTGGCATCTGGAAAACTGAACATTGTGAAGAAAATAACAGGATAATATTATGAACTGATTTTTCCAGAAGTTATGTTTACTTTAATTCTTCATTTTATTCAATTCAATTTTATTTATATAGCGTCAATTACAGTCAAATCGTCTCAAGACGCTTTACAGAACCCATATGCCTGACCCCCAGAGCAAGCCCAACGGCGACAGTGGCAAGGAAAAACACCCTTTTAACAGGGAAGAAACCTCGAGCAGAACCCAGCTCTATATAGGGGGGACCCATCTGCCTGCTGGCCGGGCGGGTTGAGAAGGACAGAAGAGGGCAAGGGGGAGGGATGGGAGAAGAGGGAGGGGTGGGAAAGCAAGGAAAACACAACACACATTTGGATACATGCATGACAGGATATGTGACACAAACAAAGTATAAGCTAACATTGAAAACTGACTCATAATTTACTCTTATGATGTATGGCTCTGACATTAAACATACTCCATATATAGCTAGCAGTAAAATTCAAACAGTATGTAAGTTAGCATAACAAGTATAGTGAAGGCAATGCAGAGTTGACTGGTGGAAAAAGGGAGTTGGAAGCAGAGGGCTGGAGGAAGGTGAGCAGCAGCATCCCACAGTGGACATGGTGGAGACTGGACCAGCTGGTGGAACATCAACCACAGATCTGAAGCATCCAGCTCTGGGACCAGGGACACTCGGAGAAATAGCACAGGGGGAAACAGAGTGAATGTACTGCAATAACGGTATACATATTAAATGTAAAGGTAGATAGAGAAGGGCTCAGTGCATCAAGAGAAGTCCCCCAGCAGCCTAGGCCTATAGCAGCATGACTAGGGGCAGAACTAAGGGATGTCCAAGAGGGAGTCAGCTGTGCAAATGAAGACACAAGCCGAACCCCTCTGGGTCACCCAGTCAGCCCTAACGATAAGATTTGTCAAAAAGGAACGTTTCAAGCCTGGTCTTAAAAATAGAGAGGGTGTCTGCCTCCCGACCCCAAACTGGGAGCAGGTTCCACAGGAGAGGCGCCTGATAACTGAAGGCTCTGCCTCCCATTCTACTTTTAGAAATTCTAGGAACAACAAGTAAGCCTGCAGCTTGAGAGCGAAGAGTTCTACTAGGATAATAAGGTACTATCAGATCTTTAAGATATGATGGAGATTGGTTATTAAGAGCTTTATATGTCAGAAGAAGGATTTTAAATTCTATTCTGGATTTAACAGGAAGCCAGTGAAGAGAAGCAAGTTTCGGGGAAATATGATCTCTTTTGCTAACTCCTGTCAGTACTCTCGCAGCAACGTTTTGGATCAACTGTAGATGTTTGAGAGAGCTATTTGGACAACCCGATAATAAGGAATTGCAATAGTCAAGCCTGGAAGTAACAAAAGCATGAACTAATTTTTCTGCATCACTCTGAGACAGAATACACAGTGACACAAATGATCAGCAGACCTGAACAAATCTTGTTAAAATATTACAGAATTTTAGTTCAGTTCCCTCCTTCCTGTGAGGAGAAGTCAATGCAAATCTCAACATTTTTCCACGGCTACTTATTCAGCTGCAGAGAGGAAAACAGAGTTGGACACTTTGTGGAAGATGGACTACAGGACAGGACTGCTGCTGTTAACTCTCCTAAAATCCTGATTTGACACGACTCTTACAGGAGTATGAACAGAATTCATTTGATGTTTTCTTCATGTCTTGGCAGGTGTTGATGGTCAGACTGACACAATCTGAATCAGTGGTTAAAAGACCTGGAGAATCCCACAGACTGACCTGTACAGGATCTGGATTCACATTCAGCAGCTACAGGATGGTCTGGGTCAGACAGGCTCCTGGTAAAGGACTGGAGTGGATCGCTTATGTATGCACATATAGTACTCCTATCTATTACTCCCAGTCAGTCCAGGGTAGATTCACCATCTCCAGAGATGATTCCAGCAGTAAAGTCTATCTACAGATGAACAGTCTGAGGACACAGCAGTGTATTACTGTGCCCGAAGACACACAGTGAGAGACATAAATAGAAGAGTGGTACAAAAACTACTTCCTCTTTTAATCACCACCATGGAGACGGCAGTGTGAGGTTTAGTGACAACAGCATGAGAGAAACAAGTCACCTTTTATAGTGTCTGTCTATGAGAGATTTAGTGAATTTCCAGAAGATTTTAATCTTTAAAGGAAGCATAATGAAATAATAATTGAAGTCTAAACACATGTGGACAGAATATTGACATGTTGATGCAGTAAAACATGCAGTAAAGTTATTTCTATCTGCACTAAAAAAAGCTCAGTGAATTTATGTATGTGTTGGTTTTTGCCTTTTTTTTTTGTCGTATTTCTTCAGAGTAAAAAATTTAACCAGTAAAATAATTCCAAGAGATTTTATTCATTATTAGATTTTTATTTCTGACAACCACGTACTTATTTCAAATGCACTGAATATTGCGAACACACATACCATAGATTTGATCTCAGCAAAACAATACTTTTTTATTTTTATCATGTGTTTGCATTTCTAAGCGACTGTCTCTTTATTTTATTTGTTGTTTTTCATCCTACAAAGTTTCATTCTTTTTAAATGATCCTGCAGCTGCTTTATTTCAGAGCTTCCAAATGAACCATTTAAGGTTTTTCATATGAACCTGTAAACAGTTATAGCAAACTTAAGTTTAACACTTTGATAATTCCAAACACTAACATGTGCAGCAGTAGGTGTAGTACAGAAAATATGGAAATAACTAGATGAATACATAAATGCTGATGCTAAAAAATAAAGATAAAATGACTTCATATTTTTGAATATGTTGAACAGCACATGTGTCAAAAATGTGTCTTATAATTTGATTTCAAAGCATGATAAAGACACTGTTAATATGCCCTAAAAAAAAAGCAGTGATCCTAGCAGTCTGCATGGACCCCTTCTATAATAATTATTCCAAATTTAATTTCAGAAAAATATAATTTTCTTTTTTGTAATAAGCATTTATAAGTGCAGTGTTCATTTATTAGCTTCAGCAGTAATAACAGTCCCAATTCTTAGCATTTCTAATAAAAATTAACCAACAATTTGGTCTTAAAATGTGAAATGCTGGTAAAACAGTTTGCAGCAATGGCAGAAATGTATTATTTTCAAAACTCAGCACGATTTAGTTCACTTGCACCCACGACCACTAATGTAACACCAGGTTAGCAGGAACAGATTTTAAAAAAAAAAAAAAAGCAGATTCCAGTATAATGATGTCCTCATTCTTTGTTTTATTTTTTGCACCTGCCCAGGAGCTGCTGGAAGGCAAGACTGATTGTTAGGGTTGTGGAGAACCCAGGTGCAGACATCACTGACAAAACGCAAGGCATAGCTTTAAGAATTTATTCACTAAATCAAAAACCATTCACAACTGAAAACGAGACTAAGGTGGACAAAAAAAACTAATTAGACAGAGGCGAAACAGCAGACTAAGAAGGAAGGACAAAACTAAACAAGACAAAGGCAACGGCAAGACTAAGAGGTACTTACAGAAGGAGAACAAACAGCCAACACAAGAGCAAACTAGGGTATCAACAAGCATCAAGTCCAGTGGGGGTAATCCAAAAAAGGGGCGAAAAATGACAGAGTCCAACAACTGAGAATCCAGCGGAGGAGGGTAGTGGGGAGTGAAGACAAAACTGCATGAATGTCCAACTATGCGCCAGCAAAGACTGAAGGGAATGGCAGAGCTTAAATAACAGGAGACAGGTGAGTAGAATTTACTAATTAGTGGCAGCTGACGCTCGTGCCGTAATCAGAGCAGGTGACAAAGCCAGAAAATGAGTGACAGGAGAGAAGGGCCACAGACAGAGGGAGACAAAGACACACCAGCAAAAATACACACAGAAGAGCAACCAACACAGAAGGAACAAACAGGCACACGTCTTAAACAGAAAACAACAGAGTCCAAAAAGGGTCAAATCCAAACGAGGGGAGGAAGGAAAAGGGAGGAAAAGTGGAGCAGAAACAAGAGGCAGCAACAGGGCAGAATCCTGACACTGATATTGAGTGAATTATCATGGTGCAATAAAATAATATTAAAACTAACATTCCAAACACTCCTTAGACATTTTTAAGTGATTTTTTTAACCTGGTGCGACTAAACATTTGTTATAAAATCACTTATTGAAATCTCCTTAAATGTGACACAAAGATCTGTTTTGTGGAGATGATTTGACAGATTAGAAAGCAGATATTTTCCTGTCCACTACAGCATTTTACAGATAGTCAAACCAGTTTAGTTTCTGATGTTTAATTTACTGTTGATGGTTGATATTTCTCTGCAATTCTGTGGTTTAAGACATAATTTCACAGCCTAAAAGAATCAAATCCGTCAATCAGTTGAAACCAACTCAAGCATTCATTTAGATTTTCATGATGAAAGTTCACTGACGATTAAAATAAAATTTAAATTAAGAAATGTCTAGTTTTTGTTATTTTTCTACATTACTGAAGTTTTCTAGACTTTATTCATTAAATTTTATCCTCCCGTCAAACGTCAACAAAATCTTATTGTTTTACTCACTGAAATCGATAAATATTTAACAGAATCTTCTGGATGAGACATCAAAAATGAAAAATGAAACAATGAAACTTCACACTACTCTAATGTCATGGAGGAAACAGATGTTTTTTAGCTGCAGAGTTGTTGAAATGATGTTGAATCTCATGCTTTGCTGTTTATAGACCTGCCCTCTGATTTGACTGATGCAGGAGGAGCCTCATGGAAGCATTTTCATGTGGATTCAGTTTATTTAAAGGACATTTACAGACTTGAAGACATATCAGTCACATTGCCAACATGGATCACAGACAGCTCACACTGTTGGTGGTTGCTGTGTTTGTTTGGAGTGGTGCTGAAGGTTGGAGCATGACAGAGTCTGAAGCAGCAGTGAAAAGACCTGGAGAGTCCCACAGACTCACCTGTACAACATCTGGAATATCATTTAGTAGCTGGTGGATGGCCTGGATCAGACAGGCTCCTGGAAAAGGACTGGAGTGGATCGCTACTGAAGCACTCAGCTACGGCCAATATTACTCTCAGTCAGTCCAAGGCAGGTTCACCGTCTCCAGAGACAACAGCAAAGAGCAGCTGTATCTGCAGATGAACAGCCTGAAGACTGAAGATTCTGCTGTTTATTATTGTGCTCGAAACACACAGTGACTGAAGTTGGTTGAACAGCTGTACAAAAACCTACAGTCCTCATCAGACATGAATCAAATGGTCAGTTTAGATCGTTCTCTCACACCTAAACATTTATATAGTTTTTTAAATCAGTGACATTTCAGTATTTTTTACTAAACATGTATTTTTTGCACATATTGTACATAATATCTTAATATATCATCATTCAAACTGCTTGTCAGATTGCTGCCTCTTACCTCGAACACGGTATTTGTAAAAACTCAGCCCCCAGTAATACTGATATTGAGTGAATTATCATGGTGTAAAAAAAATAATACTGAAACAAACATTCCAAACATTCAATGCATTATTTCTTAAAGATTTTTTCTTTTCTTTTCTTTTCTTTTTTCTTTTTTTTTTTGCCCGTTGCAGATTTATTCCTAAAAAGTGCCTGAACACTTACAGCATGAAGTCACCAGAGGAGAAGCACTCAGACCATAAATGACTTTAAGAACAGAACACTGCTGTTTTTGTGTCTGAACACTTGTAGCATGAAGTCACCAGAGGAGGAGCCCTCAGACCAGGAATGACTTCAAACCAGTTCACTCAGTAAAACTCTCTTTGCTGTCAATTTTTGCTCCATTAGCAGCTCACGAGACTTTCAAAAAAGGAAAAATCTTTTATATTAATTCAAATAGCAAAATGACCCTCCAAAAGGCCTCCATCAGGAAAAAGTTAGTTTGTGATTATGTGAGTCAAAAACAAAAAAAATTGAATCTAATTCCAGCAGCATTTACTGTTTCAATTATTATGATGTCATATAATGTTGAACAAGGACAGAATGTTTTGGATGCTGCCGCTGTCAGCTGGATCCTGTGAGACTCTTTCACACAGACTCAGGAAATAATCACATGAATGATGGAGACAATAGTAACTTCTGTGTCCACCGAAATTCACAATTAAATGTTTTGACAAAAAGTGAGACGAGTCCAGAATCAATTTCACATATCAAAGGTGATGCAAACAATATTTGTACTTGAAAATTTTGACATCCATGAAAAAAGAGTTGACTGCAGAATGCAATAAAATCTGAACATTTGATTGGTATTTTTGTTGTTTGCTGTGATTCTGTGGATGTTGAAAGATTTTTCTCCAGCTTTTCTAATGTAAGAAAGACGGAGAGATGCAAAATTAAACTTCAGTTCACAATAAAAACTGGGAAAAATCATTAGATTACTAAATAAATGTATTTTGTAGGAATCAAACCTTGAATTTAACTACTGTAACTGTTCAAGTTCAACATATATGACAAAGATGAAGGCCAAGGCCACTCCAACTCAATTAATTAGAAAAGTACATAAATAAAATAAACGTGGCATTTAAGGAAACACTGCAATGTGCTGAAGTCAATAATGAGAATGAAGCAGCAGAATAAAAGGCACAACAACCCAAATACAGGAATATTTATGTGAAATCTGAAGTGAGCTGCAATAAAAGAAACAAAAGTGTAAATTAATGCTGCAGTTTCTTTATCAGATATTAGAGGCTATTGTGTGACAAGTTTCTCTGTCCTCTCTCACTATAAAGAAACAAACAGGACTAATTTAAAGATTTATACTGACATCAAACATGTTTTTCACTCCTCAATCAGATGCTCCATTAATGTTTCTTTCAGATTAAGTTAATCCACACTTTCCTCCTTTTTCTCAAACATAAAAATGATGTAAAAAATCTAGACGATACATTAGAGGCTGTGCTAAATGTTCAAGTGTGGTCACTCCAGAAGACACTCTGTTGATTTAAATGTAATTTATTCAACAATATGCAAATAAAGCTCACATAAAAGGAAGTGTGTGTTTCTGTGTCAGTGAGAGGAAACCAGAGCTCACATCAGTTGAGCTCCAACATCAACATGTTCTCTGCAGCTCTGATTCTGCTGCTGGCTGCTGGATCCTGTGAGGAGCTTTCACTGGATTCACACTCATCAACACATTACAAACACTCAGTAATATGATGAATGCTGGAGATAATGTTGATTTGTGTCTCCACAGGTGTGAACAGTATTGATCTCATCCAGCCAGACTCAATGCTTTGTGCAGCCTGGACAGACTCTGACCATCACCTGTAGACTGTCTGGTTATTCTGTGACTGATGACAGCTATGGAACAGGTTGGATCAGACAGCGTGAAGGAAAAACAATGGACTGGATTTTTCATCGGTGGGGAGGAGGAAACTTTTACCAAAATGATGCTCTGAAGAACAAATTCAGTTACAGCAGAGACACTTCTGCAGGAACTGTGACAATAACAGGACAGAATATGCAGCCTGAAGACTCTGCTGTGTATTACTGTGTACGTATTAGAGCCACAGTGACACAAATGATCAGTAGACCTGAACAAAAACCCCTCAGTGTCTGAACACTTGTAACATGAAGCCACCAGAGGAGGAGCCCTCAGACCAGGAATGAATTCAGATCAGTTCACTGTTAAAGAAAGTAGCAGCTTATTTATCAATGAACGCATAAAACAAGAAAGAACAAGATTATTAGAGAGCAGGATTTTAGCTGCTTTGCATGTCATCATTTATGAAAACAAGACACATAAATGAAGAATGCAGCTTCTATTCTGCATCTTTCTTTAAATTCCATTTTGACCAATTTGTATACAGTGTTTGTGGACAAAAGAGCCCTCATCATCATTTTAACAACATCATATGTCCTGAAAAGTTTTGATACATCTGCTGGCAGCTAGATCTCTAAAGGACTTGATACTTTATCTAATGTAATGCAAACACTGTCTATTTTGTATAAAGCTACATTTAATATCCCTTCATAAACTTGTAAATGTAAAGTTTAGTTGGGGGACAAATTCCAACTCCATCCTGTCTGTGAGGACAGTTAATGCCAAACATAGTTCTTGACTTTGACTGCAGAGAAAATAAGAAGCCTTTTTGCTTCACACAAAGTAACATACTTCATTTTTCCTTTCACTTTTACTGACACAAAGATATGTTTTCAGGACATTAATTGACTGGAAATTTGCATATATTTTCCCCAAATCTATTATTAAGCCTAATCATTTTTCTCAGCAGTTTTGTTTGTTTTAATTCCTGCTGAAACGTTCTTCTCCCTGCTGTACTGAGCATGGACTTATTGTCAGTATAAAATCAACAATATTACATTTATCTTACAGTACTTGTTAGATTGAAAGATTTTAATCTTTGAAGAAAGTTTAAAAATCTAATAATCAAAGTCTGCACATGTGGACAGAATATTGACATGTTGATGCAGTAAAACAATTAATAAATCTATTTCTGTCTGCACTTGAAGAAAAGCTCAGTGAATTTATTTCTGTTCAGGTTTTTGTCATTTACAACCAGTAAAAAATGCTAATGCAGTTACATTAATTCTAAATCACACCAGATGATGTTCTCTTTGATTTATATTTCAGACAACCACATACAATGCTACAAGGTTCCATTTTATTTAAATGATCCTGCAGCTGCTTTATTTCATAACTTCCAAATGAAACCATTTAAGGTGTTTCATATGAACCTGCAAACCTGTAACCAGCTACAATGAGCTTAAATTTTATAATATTTAGATCATCTGAACACTAACTTCAGTGTGCAGCAGTTGGTGTAGTACAGAAAATATGAAAATAACTGGATGAATACATAAATGCTGCTGTTAAAAAATAAACAGTTAAAAAGGCTTCAACTCATATTTTTTGATTTGTTGAACAGCAGATATCTCAAACATGTGTCTCAAATTTTATGATCCTGCTCCAGTTCCTGCCCTTCTTCCTCCTTTTGTCCTTTTCCCCATTATCTCTCTCTCCCGGTCACTCGCCCTCTGGCTCTGTCTGCACTCAACTGGCTGATTGCTGCTGTGGGTGTCAGCTGCAGTCATCAGCTCAACACCACTCACCTGTTCCCCTCCTCAGCTATATAAGCTCTGTTCTTTCCCTTAGTCTCTGCTGGCTCATTGACAGACTCGGGTGTTGTTCCAGACTCTGTCCCCCACAAACCCTACCACCTCTGGACTGTGTCAGTTTATGGGCCCTTCTGCTTCCCCTTTGTGGATTGCCTACAATTTCATTTCATTTAGCAGACGCTTATCTCTTGGGCTCTGTTTTTGGATTGACCTCAGCCTGTTTGCTCCCTCGATTATTAGTTTCCCCTGTGTGTGAGTACCTCTCCTTAGCTCTGTTGTTTTCAGCTGTTTGGTTTTTGCTCTACCTCCTTAGTCCTGTTCTCAGTTATTTAGTAGTTGAATTCTCATTTAATAAAAACCCCTTTCCTGATCACACCAGTTGTCCTGTCTGTTGTGTCTGCGCCTGGGTTCTCCAACCTCCCACCGTAACATTAAATTTGATTTGAAAGCATGATAAATACACTGTTAATATTCTCCAAATATAGCAGCAATCCCAGGAGTCTGCATGGGGCCCTTTGATCAAAATTTATTCCAAACATAATTTATAAAAATTATAATTTTACATGCAAAAATGTAGTATTTACTTTTTAGCATGAACAGTAATAACAACTCTAATTAAATTTTGAAAAAAACAATTTGCAGAAATGTGTTGTTTGTAAAAGTCAGCACTATTTAGTTCATCTTCACCCACAACCACGAATGTAACACCAGGTTAGCACAGATTTGTAACAAAGCACTCGTCTATATAATTGTGTCCTCATTTATTTATTTACTTATTGGGATTTTTTTCTTTTTTTGCATCTATCTGCCCAGGAATTTCTAGACAGCAACACTGACATTGAGTGAATTGTCATGATGAAATCAAAGAATAATAATACTCACATTCAAACATTTCTGACACATTTTAAATTATTTTTTTTTAACCTGGTGCTACTGAACATCTGTTATAAAATCACTTCTTCTTAAATGTGACAAAAACATCTGTTTTGTGGACATGATTTCATAGATATGAAAGCAGATATTTTCCTGTCCACTACAGTATCAGTATTTTACATTTAGTCAAACTAGTTTCTGTTACTGAGTGTTTAATTATCTCTTGATGGTTGATGTTTGTCTGCAAGTCTGTGGCTTAAAACATAATTTAAATACTGAAATCTTTAAAGTTCTTAAAGAATCCAATCCTTCAACCAGCTGAAACCAACTCAATCATTCATTTAGATTTTTATATGAGTTTTCAGACCATTAATGAAATAAATCAATATATCTGTCTTTTTTTCCCATAATTCCAGCAATGTATTGTTTTTGTTATTTTCTGCATTATTATATTTTTTGAGACAATATTAATTAATAAAGTTTTATCTGCATGTTAAATGTTAACATAAAGTTTCAATATTACTCTCCTGGATCAATAAATATTTATCAGAATCTGCTGAAAGAGACATCAAAAATGAAATAATGAAAATTTACTCTAATATCATGGAGGAAACATGTTTTTTAGCTGCTGAGTTGTTGAAATGATGTTGAATCTCATGTTGTGCTGTTTATAGACCTGCCCTCTGATTTGACTGATGCAGGAGGAGCCTCATGGAAGCATTTTCATGTGGATTCAGTTTATTTAAAGGACATTTACAGACTTGAAGACATATCAGTCACATTGTCAACATGGATCACAGACAGCTCACACTGTTGGTGGTTGCTGTGTTTGTTTGGAGTGGTGCTGAAGGTTGGAGCATGACAGAGTCTGAAGCAGCAGTGAAAAGACCTGGAGAGTCCCACACACTCACCTGTACAACATCTGGAATATCATTCAGTAGCTCCAATATGAACTGGATCAGACAGGCTCCTGGAAAAGGACTGGAGTGGATCGCTACTGATACAGGCAGCCAGTACTACTCTCAGTCAGTCCAAGGCAGGTTCATCGTCTCCAGAGACGACGGCAAAGAGCAGCTGTATCTGCAGATGAACAGCCTGAAGACTGAAGATTCTGCTGTTTATTATTGTGCTCGAGACACACAGTGACTGAAGTTGGTTGAACAGCTGTACAAAAACCTACAGTCCTCATCAGACATGAAAAATATCCTCAGGCGTAGGTTATTTATTTCACTAAAACTATTCACATACTATGAACTACATAAACATACAGTGAACTATGTTCACTAAAACTATGTTCACATGATTTTGGACTATTGCAGTATAAATACAATAACAATAATAATTAGAAGAATTGAATTGTGAGTTTATAAACCTCTCATTTAAAGATATCAGTACTTGTTGATAACATTTGCATATACAGACAAATATAATGCATAAATATAAAATATAAAACTTTTATACCTTTGTGTCTTGAGCAAAGTGGAAAATCAAACTGAATAAAAGCACAAATACATTTAAATACATGATTTCTGTATCATTTTTGTTGTTGTTGTTTTTTACTTTATTATTAGCACTACAAATAATAAAGGGCAGATTATAAATCAGCCCCATGGAGCAAATCTGTGGCTATACAGTATATGTGTTGAAAAGGTATGAAATTTAAAAGCAAGGACTCCATGTAGAATAGCCACAGTTCAACAGTCCAGTGTCTAATGCTGATCTAAATTCAACATAACAATCATTGATGAGCATTGCTGAAGCACCTGATGCTGGCCACACCAAGGTTTAAAGCACTAAGCTTCTGATCAGTAGTCCAGAGACTTAACCATTGCACTACTGCTTCCATATTAGAAGCTTTGTGAAAATGGGTTGCTACAATTGAGCCAGTTATATTGTAAGGTGTGTTTCTGTACGGTGTTTCAAATTTATGCTCCATGTGCCACCTTTTAACTTTGAGCACCTGTCCCTCCAAAGGTCTCTGCACGGCCCTGGACTGCAATAAGTTACAAGTGCACCTGTCCACTCCCACCTGGTAGAATTTGAGAAAAAAAGGGGGGAAAAAAACAAAACAAAAAACAAAACAAAACCCACCTTACCGACACACAAACACAACAAGGGACATAACAAAATGAATGAATAAATGCTTAAGTTTCCAATTGTGCTGCTTTGTGTGAAATTCATTACAAAATTGATGTTGATGTACTTACAGGAAATTAATTCTCTGAAAGAAACTGTACAAATCATTTAAAGACTCATTAATATATAAATATACCAAAAACACAGGCAACACAGCTTTTATAAAGTAATATAAGTCTTTGCAAATACACAAGAAACGATACAATATTAGAAAACTGAATCAATGACAACACAACACATATTTCGTTTCTAGAAATAGAAAAGTTAACAGTTGTTTTACTGATGTAAGTATAGAAATATTTTATGTTGCATTTTATCATGTAATGACATTAAAATATCATGTATGAAGTCAGGAGGTGATTTCCATGTGTGTGTTCATTCTGCAGATACAATAAGTGAACAGACATTTCTATTGGCTTCTCTTGGACCAGCACTGATGCTTCATATGTTCTATGCAAACTCCATGAGCGTCCAGCTTTAAAAACATCAGACTGTCAGCAAAGTTCACAGCACATCAGTTTCACCTCCAACCATGTTGTCTGTAGCTCTACTGCTGCTCTTTGCAGCTGCATCCTGTAAGTCTCTTTGGATTTATGACAGTCTGTACTTCATTCTTTGTAGTATGACTTAAAACTTTAACATACATGTTCTTTATCAACAGGTGTGAAGTGTGAACAGTTGACTCAGCCACAATCTGTGACTGTGCAGCCAGGTCAACGTCTCTCCATCACCTGTCAGGTCTCTTATTCTTTGAGCAGCTACCACACAGCTTGGATCAGACAACCTGCAGGTAAAGGACTGGAGTGGATTGGAATGAGATATACTGGAAGCTCACACTACAAAGATTCACTGAAGAACAAGTTCAGCATCGAATTAGATACTTCCAGCAAAACAGTGACTCTGAATGGACAGAATATGCAGCCTGAAGACTCTGCTGTGTATTACTGTGCCAGAGAGTCACAGTGACACAAATGATCAGTAGACCTGAACAAAAACCCCTCAGTGTCTGAACACTTGTAACATGAAGCCACCAGAGGAGGAGCCCTCAGACCAGGAATGAATTCAAACTGTTCATTCAGAGTTTAAAATGTGTCTTCTTTGTTTGACTCACAGAATTTTGAGATTAAAATGATGAAAAACAAAGCATTAATAAGCCCCTCATGTTAGCAAAGTTCATATTTTAGCATCCTGGTAGCTGAGCTGTGAGTTTCTCAAAACTGGTTGTTCTCAGATTCAAACATTCAAAGTTATCTGCAACTTCAAAGCTTTAAAAATCTTCGTATGAAAACACTGAAATTAGACACAAGTAGAAAATTTATATAAACTAATTAAATGTAGCTGGCTATAACAACAACAAAAGGAATGCAAATAACTGCATCAATTTCCATTGTTTCACACAGTTTTTATTTCTGACTGAAAATTATTCCGTTAGTTTCATCGTATGGAACATGAATCATTACAACATCCATGTAAAGTCATTTTTGAACGGTTCTTTCTGTTCTCTGGCATAAAATTGAACATTGTGAGGAAAATAACAGGATAATATTATGAACTGATTTCTCCAGAAGTTATGTTTACTTTAATTCTTCATTTTATTCATTCTGTCTTGTTAAAATATTACAGAATTTTAGTTCAGTTCCCTCCTTCCTGTGAGGAGGAGTCAATGCAAATCTCAACATTTTTCCACAGCTACTTATTCAGCTGCAAAGAGGAAAACAGAGAGTTGGACACTTTGTGGAAGATGATGGACTACAGGACAGGACTGCTGCTGTTAACTCTCTGCTGGGCAGGTGAAGGACTTCAACAATCCTGATTTGACACGACTCTTACATGAGTATGAACAGAATTCATTTGATGTTTTCTTCATGTCTTGGCAGGTGTTGATGGTCAGACTCTGACAGAATCTGAATCAGTGGTTAAAAGACCTGGAGAATCCCACAGACTGACCTGTACAGGATCTGGATTCACACTCAGGAGTTATTATATGGCCTGGAACAGACAGGCTCCTGGTAAAGGACTGGAGTGGATCGCTTATATCGGCACATATAGTTCTCCTATCTATTACTCCCAGTCAGTCCAAGGTAGATTCACCATCTCCAGAGATGATTCTAGCAGTCGTACAAAAACTACTTCCTCTTTTTGTAATAACAACTCTAATTGTTTGCATTAAAAAAAAATCAACAATTTGATTTCAAAATGTGAAATGTTTGTAATTCATTTTGCAGAAATGTGTTGTTTGCAAAAGTCAGCACTATTTAGTTCATCTTCACCCACAACCACGAATGTAACAGCAGGTTAACAGGAACAGATTCATAATAATTTAGTCTCCAGTATAATGGTGTCCTAATTTATTTATTTATTTATTGTTTTTTCTTTTGTTTGTCTGTTTGTTTTTTTGCATCTGTCTGCCCAGGAGTTAGTGGACAGCAACACTGACAATGAGTGAATTATCATGGTACAATAAAACAATAAAAAAACTCACACTCCTTACACATTTTAAAATGATATATTTCAGCCTGGTATGACTAAACATCTGTTATAAAATCACTTATTTCATCTACTTAAATGGGACACAAAGATCTGTTTTATGGAGATTATTTGATAGATAAAAAAGCAGATATTTTTCCTGTCCACTACAGTATCAGCATTTTACATATAAACCAGGTTCTGTTACTGAGTGTTTAATTTCCTCTTGATGGTTGAAGTTTCTCAAAAATTCTGTGGCTTAAAACATAATTTAAATACTGAAACCTTTGAAGGTCTTAAAGAATCCAGTCCTTCAATCAGCTGAATCCAACTCAATCATTTAATTAGATTTTCATGCTGTCAGTTCTTTGACTATTAAGGAAATAAAATCAATTAAGAAATCTGTAGTTTTCGTTTTTTATGTTATTATGTTTTTGAGACTATATTAATTAAGTTTTATCTTCATGTCAAAAGTTAACAAAATGTTATAAAATTACTCTCCTAAATCAATAAATATTTAACAGAATCTGCTGGATGAGACATCAAAAATGAAAAATGAAATAATGATAAGTAATTATTCTAATATCAAGGAGGAAACAGATTATTATTTTTTGGCTGCCAGGTTGTTGAAATGATGTTGAATCTCATGTTGTGCTGTTTATAGACCTGCCCTCTGATTTGACTGATGCAGGAGGAGCCTCATGGAAGCATTTTCATGTGGATTCAGTTTATTTAAAGGACATTTACAGACTTGAAGACATATCAGTCACATTGTCAACATGGATCACAGACAGCTCACACTGTTGGTGGTTGCTGTGTTTGTTTGGAGTGGTGCTGAAGGTTGGAGCATGACAGACTCTGAATCAGCAGTGAAAAGACCTGGAGAGTCCCACAGACTCACCTGTACAACATCTGGAATATCATTTAGTAGCTGGTGGATGAACTGGATCAGACAGGCTCCTGGTAAAGGACTGGAGTGGATCGCTATCATCGAATCTGACAGTGATAGAATCTTTTACTCTCAGTCAGTCCAAGGCAGGTTCACCATCTCCAGAGATAACAGCAAAGAGCAGCTGTATCTGCAGATGAACAGCCTGAAGACTGAAGATTCTGCTGTTTATTATTGTGCTCGAGAGACAGTGACTGAAGTTGGTTGAACAGCTGTACAAAAATCTACTGACTCCTTCTCACTATTCACAGGCCCCAGCAATAAAGTAAATGCATTTTTTATACAGTTTCTTAAAAACTCTCTTTTAGAAAATGGGATTATTTTAGAAAAGCAGCTAAACTGCTCTCTATGTATTGTAAGAAGAAAGGAAATACTTCATCAATAGAGTAATAGACACAAGGGCGTAATTTGCACAGGGGATATGGGGGTCATGACCCCCCAAAAATCAGGTTCAGCTAATGTAACCCCCACAATATAATCATATTTTTCCAATTTCATAAAAGCATTAATAATCTTGTTGATTTTTATTATTAATATCATTTACCAACAAAACATTAGCAAGTTCAATCATCTTAATGTAACCCCCCACACCCCCACTGAATACTTGGTATCACCCAACCCCCGGCGCCTCCTCTACGTAACGTTCACTTCCCTGACCCTGTATATCTGGCATGGATGGAGACAGCAGGGCTGTGAAGAAATGAAAAGAGCGCGAAAAGGACAAACGACAATTCTTCATTGTTGGTTGACACCAACAACTTTAAAAAAAGGAAATATCTTGACCAAAAAGAGGTAAAATAGTCTACCTGTCTTGTTAAGTTAGCTGATGGTTTGTGACTGGATTTGGTTTGAGCTTGTCCTGTGAGGTACAGCCAGAGAGTGTCGGGGATGTACTGTTTAGGACCAGTGTCAGTTTTCACTGAATTGTAACTTAAAGGGCTGTTTGCTGACTTTGCTCCAATACACAGTGAAGGATGGCGGTGTAGTTAAACTACATTTCTCGGGGGAACCGGGGAGGTCGTAACGTCGCTGTTTTCCACATCAAATATCTTTTCAGTACTGAAGCTATTTTACTGATCAAACAACGCAATAGCATACACAGAAGCTACATTTTTCCAGGCATTTCTAAATCCTGAAGGAACAGGAATGTCTGCGTCGGCCTGAAGCGGTAACCATGGAGACAACAGACGCTCCTCCATGTGTTAAGTATCCGTCCTGCTGCTGCAGCACGGTGACAGTGACAGAGGAGGGGAAGAGAAGTACTTCATCTTTGACCTGGTCATTTTTAACCGGGCTGATACCATTTTAACATTAACTAAGCTTTTTTTTATACCAGGTTCAAGAATGATTGCCGAACAGGCCATGAAAGAGAGGCAGGTGACCAGAGAGGGAGAAGCACAGATGAGGAGAGAGAGAGAGGAGGTGCCAGAGGAGGTGCAACAGTTGAGCAAGAGAGAGGAGGAGGAGGTGACAGAGGAAGTCCAGGTGATGGAGGATCATCAGGTGACCAAAGAGAAGGAGAGAGAGCACAGGGAAAGGCAGCACAGGAGGCACAAATGACCAGGTAACATACCTTAGCCCTTGTACTGTGTTAGCTTTCTCTATACATGCTCCATGCTAGGGTTGGTTTTGACCTGTGCCTTAAATCAGCTGTAAATTACACTTAAAACAATTATCTATCATGCAGTTTTTCCCTTATCTATTGTTACCTTGTCAGGCTTCATTATGCATGAATTACTGGTTTTAGTATATTTTGGTGTGGCCTTTGGGCCTTTCTTTGTCTGTATACCCCTTAAATTCAATTTAAAAAAATGTGAAATGAACCTCAAGAGAATCATGTAAACAAATAAGAGGTTGTATTGTTACCTCATTATTACTGGGAGGTGTTAGAACATATATTGTAAAAATATATACTACTTTTTTATTCTAGTATTACAAACTATAGTAATATCTGTGGTGTGAAGGGTTAATTTCAACCATATATTGTTGTGAAGCATGGAGATATGAGATCCCAGAATCAGCCACAAAGGGGAGACTCTGACAGAACAACAGCTAAATAAGGGAACATTGTGATATTATAACCTGTAATTTAGGATCAAATTATGCCATAACCTAATGAATGTGTTTGATCTAACCAAGTGTCTATTCTTACATTCTATAATTTTGAAACAAGTGTAGAAATCAGAAGCGTGTCTCACTGTAAAAAGTGATGGTTTGATTATTTTTGAAAGGTTGTCTTGAGAATCTTTGTTTAAGAAGTAACCAGGTCAGAACAGCAGCTCACTGTGAAAACTGATGTTTTTGATAGATTTGACTAAAAAAAGAGAAACTTATGCTTTATGAAATGGGAATGCTTTTAAGAGTTTTGGTTTGACTACTGTTAAAATAAGAGGTTTTAACTTGGTAATGAGGTGAGAAGTCACGAGTTAAGTGAACTAGGGTCAAATGTTCACCGTAAAGATTAAACTCAGAATAGATTGGTTTTTTTTTTTTTAATAAGTCTGTACACATTGTCCAAAAGATTGCACAATGGGATGCCAGCGACAGTTAGAAGCTGACATCCGCTTTTCCTTTTCCTGATCAGGAGCCTGTGCTGAGTTGCAGACAGGAGAGATCAGGGGGGGCAAGATGGGCTGTCTGGACAGTCCAAAACAGATAGTTTCAGTTCCTTAAAAGTGGAGGTGTCCATGCGGTCAGTGTATGGGGCAAGTGTGCGAGTTGGGAGGGGGTAAAGATGAAGTTATTGCTCAAGTTAATTTAGTATGAGATCATTGCGTATGCATAAGGTTCAGTAAACTATAAATTACATCTGATCGAGACGCAAGTTGGGAGATCGTTGCGGGTATCTGCCTGGGTGCAATCCAGACATCAGTCTGAGCACAGGGGATGATTACCACGTAACTCGGACGGGAATTCAACATGGTCTGCAACGGAATAACTGTTCTGATGGAATTATGGACCAAAGTACTGCGTTTCCTGCAGTGTTGGAGGATTACTGAACTGTGATCTGGAAATAATGTTGTCTGAAGGAACATTACTGAACTCTATTTTCCATGTGAGGAATAACACCTGAATGGATTAACAAAGTTTTTACTGGTCCAAACAATAAAAATGGATATATGCAGATCTAAATCTGGTCGGACCCCCGTCCACTTCCCCCTGGGCCCCGGCGGGTCTCAAACACTTGTCGGGTCTCAGGTGAGCAGCCGGGTGTGGCCACACCGTGGCTGCTCTCCCTCCAAATTATGTAATCTGGGTGAATATTACTTCTCTTTTATGAAAGCATAGTTCCACTTATGAGTCGTGTTAAACAATTGAAAGAATAGTGATGTTTGATTAATTGTCTGATGATTAAGAGCTATTGCTACGCCCTGCTAAATATATTTTAATAAAGCATTATTCTGCAATTAAAGACAACAAATTGCAAGTGCTATTTTTATCCCTGAATGATACTTATACATCTCGCTCTGGATGTAAAAAGTTAGATTACTGCGTGCATAACAATAGTAGAGGTTCTGAAAGGTTACCTAGTCATGGGGGCCAGGTTGGCCCTATAAACATATCCTAGAGGTTGTCTATATGTCCATAATCTCTGAATTAAACCTGGCAACTTACCAAGAGCAAGATCCATGAGAGGAAAAGCTACCGTTAACAGGCGTGACTGGTGATTAAGTTTAACTATACCGAAGTGGCTACTCGGTTAAATTAATTATCAGAGGAAGCAGGGATAGGCGTCTGGATGAAGGCAGTGAGAAAGCTAGGCGAATTTTCCTCGTATTACCAGCTTCACAGTTCTTTAGAACCCATCTGAGTTAGACCCCAATGGGCTGGAGAACCGGACCCGTAGGATGGAGAGCTGGTCCGGTGATTCTCTGACAGCTGAATAAGTTAATTAGGGGGTTACTGGCCCTGAGGATCGACAATATTTACTTAAAGAAAGAGGCAAAACAGTATTTTTGTAGAACAAGAACTTTATATGCATGAATATTTCTGAACATTTCTGAACATTTATATGTTAATATTCACAGATGCACCATGATTTCAGTTTTGGCTCTAATTATTGCCAAATAATCTTATTGTTATAACTGGGGCCATGACAAAACAGACAACACTATTTCAAACAGAGCACTTACAATTTAATGTTAATTACATGTTAATGTTTAATGTATTTTTCTTTCTTGTTTAATTTGTTTAAATCGAGGTTGCAGACAAAATCAAAAAGCCTTGATGCAATAAACAAATATTAATTAGTTCTTTAAACCATTTAAAACCTGAAACGGGTCAGTACCAACCCTAACACAAGAGGAAGGTTAAGAAACAAAATTGTGCATGCAAACACACACTATCAGAGCACTGAACTGATATTTGGTTCTTGTGGTTTCCTCACAGAGGGACACATAGTGAGGGCAGCAGTCAGGCAAATGAGCAGGTAAGAATGCAAGGACAATTTAACCATAAATAGTGTTATTTATATTTACAATACATTAATTTAATAGATTTTTATTTCAGAGACTGACAAGTCTTCCTGTCATGTTCACCACAGGGACTTGAGCCCCATGTTAGGGACCAGTTGAACACCGACAACAGGGACAGAGAAGGATTTGATGTTACAGACATCATGACCTGCACAAAGCCTGCGCAACCTGATCCTAAGTTTATTGTAGTGCAGAAGCGAGCTAAATGTGTGTTGACTTTTCACCAAAAGTGGTTCACAACTTTTCCTTGGTTGCATTACAGTGCCACTTTACAAGGGGTCATATGTTTTCACTGTGCCAAAGTTTATTTGAATCAGTCAACATTTGCAAGCAAGTGTGACCCTGCCTTTGTGAGCGTAGGCTTTAGAAATGGGAAAAAGGCTATCCAGAGGTTCTCAGAACATGCTAAATGTCAGTTGCATATCCATGCCATGAATATCTTTGCTCAAAAAGGGAGCACTGTTGCTTCACAGCTTTCTTCAGCTGTTGCCAGACAACAGGAGGAAGCAAGGAATGGATTGTCGAAGATTGTAGGCTCCATCAAATACTTAGCTCGGCAAGGTTTAGCTCTGCGAGATCATGTGGAAGAGAAAGGTAATCTATCCCAGCATCTTAAAGAAAAGGCAGAAGATGACCCTGCTTTTCAAAAGTGGTTAGAGACACACAAGCAGGATTACACAAGTCCTCTCATTCAGAATGAAATACTAGGCATACTGAGCAATGACATTGTAAGAGGAATAGCTGACACTATTCGATGCCTCCCAGTCACACAGTTTGCCTTGATAGTTGATGGGACACAAGACATATCAGGTCGAGAGCAAGAATCTGTATGTCTTCGTTTTGTGGATCATGACTTATATCCTCATGAGGAATTTATTGGGATGTATTCAGTGACCGAAACAACAGGAGAGTGTCTTGCAAAAGTAGCATTAGATGTACTTTGCAGACTAAATTTGCCATTGTCAGCACTGCGTGGGCAGACATACAATGGTGCAGCAAACATGTCTGGCAAATATTCTGGTACACAGGTTCTTATTAGGGAGAAACAACCACGAGCTTTGTACGCACACTGTGGAGCACACTGTGTGAATTTGGTAGCACAAAAAGCATGTGCAGCTTCTACAGTTGTACAAGATGCGCTTGACTGGGTTCATCAGTTAGGAGTTTTGTGTGGACAGTCTGGCAAATTCAAACAGATGTTTCATCAGATCGCAAAATCTGACCATGGAACCCCAAGCACCCTGAAACCACTGTGTGAAACAAGGTGGACTGTAAGACACGATGCCATCCGTTCAGTTTTAACACAGTATGACTCTGTCCTCACTGCCTTAGAGGAAATGGCAGGGACTGACTCTCCCACTGCAGCCACTGCAAATGGTCTGTTTCAGCAGTTTATGAGAGGCAGTACTGTACTTGGTCTTGTGATGGCACAAGCAGTTATTGGTGAGCTGGAGTGTCTCAACAGTTCTCTTCAGAGAAGGACACAGACTGTTTCTGGTATGCAGGCTGCTGTTTGTAAGGTTCAGTCTACTCTCAATGGCAAGAGAAGTGATGAGGCCTTCCAAAGCCTTTTTGAGGAGGCATCTACAGTTGTGAACTCTTTAGACTTAGAACCTATAACAATGCCAAGAGTTCGACAACCACCCAAGCGCTATAGTGGAGAATCAAGTGGTTTCGGTCCTAAAACTCCTGCAGAATTCTACAGAGTTGAGTTTTATAAGGTACTTGACACCATTCACACACAGTTCACAGAACGTTTCCAGCAGGGTGGGCTTTCTATCCTGCAAAAGCTGGAGAACACCTTGCTGTCTGGAAATGTTGACCCTGTGATTCACAACTATCCAGAAATTAATGCCCAGTTGCTGGAAATCCAGGTGCCTATGTTCAAACACAATTACACATACAATTCCTGTGGAGAGGCTACAAGCATTCTCAAAGGTTTGCCATGTGAGGTGCGAGGCTTATTTACTGAAGTTGAAACTCTGGTCAGGTTACTCCTTGTGGTACCAGTCTCATCCTCAGAGGCAGAGAGGAGCTTTAGTGCTCTTAGACGATTAAAGACTTGGTTACGCACAACTATGACGCAGCAGAGGCTGAACCATGTTGCAGTGTGTCACATCCATCAGGACAAATTGGACCTCTTAACTAAGAAGTCAGTGTGTGCCCAGTTCGTTTGTTTTACACCGTGACGCAAACAGGTATTTGGTGCTTTTATCTGAATTGCCCAACATTATCTATAGTCCGCTAGTTGCTGGCAGAGTAGATACCAGTATAGCAACCTGTTTATTTGTCAAATACTTGTCATGGTAATGGTATGTGTGATGGTATTGTATTCTAATATGTTGTGACATAGCTACCTTAATATGTGGTTTGCAGATAGGCCTACTGTTGTATTTTAATGCTTTTATTTGGATTTTGTTAATATGAATTGGTGATGTTCACCAATATGTGAAATCAGTTTGCCATGTTCAGAATAGAGGTGCAAGCTGCACTCCAGTGTGCCACCCTGTATTGTGTGTTGTATTGAGTGTTGCCATGAATTGTGCATAAGACATTTTCTGTTTGTACTTTAGTAGTGTCAATACAGTGATGCAATTGATTAATCTTTAAAGTTCTTGATTTTTTTTCATAGATGGTTGACATAAACCCAAAATCAATTAAGTGGAAGCTGCTATGGTCTTGCTAGCTAGTACTTAAACACAATAGGAATTAATTGGTCATTGTTGCATAAATAGTCAAGTACACAGCTGCAACAACTTCAAGTAAATCACCAATGTATTTCTAATACAGACATGCCAAATTACCCCGATTCCTTTTACAAAAGTAAACAATTCAATAAATACCAATAAACAGGCACAAAGTTTAACCCCCCCAGTGGAAGACCCAAAGTTACGCCCTTGAATAAACACATTTTTCTTACTGATCTTAGATGTGTGGTTTTCCGATGAGATGAATGCTTAAAGCTGCTGCTTGTTATGTATTTGTATGTTTACTGTTGGAAGCTCCTTCAATGTCAGAAATGATACTGTGATTAAAGACTGATGAAACATTGTTCCTGCAGGACAGTGGCGCCTGCATACATTTTTCATAGGGGTGGCCAGCTGCAGCCACTTAAAATCTTGGGGTGGCACACCAAAACTAAAAAGTCATAATTTCAGGGATTTTATTTTACTAGTACTATTATTACTATCTTTTTATTATACCGTAGTATGTAGGCTAGCAGAAAACTATCAGAAAGACTTGAGGGAGCACCTATTGATAAACTTATTGTCTTTATTGTTATATTTAATGTTACTAATGATCTAAAGTGCATAGACTAAGAACAGTACAGTTAACATTTTGAGTTAATTTCCTCCCTCTACCTTCCTCCTCCGTCTCCTCATCACTATGCCTCTGCTGCTCAACCGTCGGCTCTCTCTCTAATTTTCTTCTTGAAGTAAGGAGAGATGTCTGTTGACTTTCTCTTCATGGTCTGCAAATTGAATCTAGAAAAGCACTCAGAGAGTGCAGTACTCCACCAAGGCTGCTGAGTTAACGTGTTATTTACAATGGAAGAAATCTTTAATAAAAAAATGACTTTGTGCCGAGCACAGGCATGTGTTATGCATGTGCATGTTATGTATGCAGGCTGCACAGTGGAGTAGTGGTTAGCACTTTCACCTTGCAGCAAGACGATCCCCGGTCTGGGTACTCCGGCTTCCTCCCACAGTCCAAAAACATGCTGAGGTTAATTGGTTACTCTAAATTGTCCGTAGGTGTGAATGTGAGTGTGATTGTTTGTCTGTATATGTAGCCCTGTGATAGACTGGCGACCTGTCCAGGGTGTCCCCTGCCTTCGCCTGAGTCAGCTGGGATAGGCTCCAGCACCCTCCGCGACCCGAGTGAGGATAAAGCGGTGTATAGAGAATGGATGGATGGATGTTATGTATGCATACGAAACTGCGTGTCAATTACACTTATGAAGGTGTGTTGATCAGTTCATCACTTTTGGCAAGCCTTTGTTTTGCTAGTGTTAAAATAACCATTCCTTCCATGCTTTTATTTTGAAGATATATTTTTAATGTTGCAGGCTTTTATTTTGTCACCATTCCAGCGGCACAGGAAGTGTTGTCTAAGAAGCGGTTTCGTGACATGACGAAAAGTCCGAAAATTCACATAAAGATGACAGAAAACGGGGATGTGTTTAAACTTATAAGCACCTAGCGGGGACAAGGTGTTACGGTGAAGAAATGAGGGAAGGACAGAAAGGTGAATTTGTGTTCAAATAAGGCTGATGGCTGAACTTAACTGTCTGGCTGGGGTTTGCTACATCGCATGACCTAAATACGTTGCGGTGGGAACTGATGGAACTCAGAAACACCCCACAGTTTAATCATTTGTTCCTTGTATGATTTCCAACTGATAAATCTGTAATTTTGTTGTAGGATCACAATCATGTGATCATCAGCGGGTAGCAGACATTGAGTTCACGTCATGGTTACAGCAATGCTGTGCAGGCTGCTATATGTGGCAAAGGGAAATCTTTAACAAAGCCGTGGATCCACAGTATAGGCCGCATCAATGCCAAAATTTAATCACGTGGTCCTTGTGTCATTTCTGGCCTTCCCTGAAAATTTCATCCAAATCTGTTGCTCCGTTTTTGAGTGATGTTGCTAACAGACAGACAGATTCACAGAATAACAGATTCACAGAGAAAGGTACGCTGATCGTCACATAACTCTGCCACACCTTGGCGGAGTAATAATAGCAGCAGCTAACATTAGCTGACTATCAATGTTGGGAGGGTTACTTTTAAAATGTATTCCCCTACAGATTACTGATTACATGTCCTAAAATTTAATCTGTAATGTATTTCCTTGGATTACTCAAGTAAAGTAATGTATTTTAAATACTTTTGGATTACTTTTAGCCTACTCAACAATCATCTCATTGAGTGTGTTTATCTGGGACACTGAATTTAGTTAACACATGTTTTAGAGAACGATGTAATTACTAAGTACATAAAATTAGCTGACCGGCAAGCTAACGCTAATTAGCCAACTTATCTCAAGATGCTTCTTCAAATTAGACGTGGAGTCCCTCGATGCTGAAAGCAGCTTTGTTGATGGTAAGCAAAGCTTGCTGTCACCCCCCCTCCCGCTCCTGTGCTCTGGCTCCTCACGTTAATGACGAGCTGCTGTGCTAGAAGCACAGCCGGCGCAAGTTTCAGTCAGCGCAGCATATAAGCCTGACTCTCCTCATGGCTCACCGCTGGTTCATTGCCCCATACTCCATGCTGCACTCTGCACTCTGCACTCCACCGCGAGCACACCGCTCTGGATTTATGGATTACCTCGCCTGCTCGTCACCCCTGCTGCTAACTGCACGCCATCATATGCACACCGCTGCCTGGATTCTAATTCACCATTACCGGCTCCGTCTTCCTTCCTCACCCCAGAACCCCTGCTCTGCTCTGCATCCCTTCTCCGTCTGCTCCTGGTCCGTCTGCTCCTCAGTCTGCACCACATCCCCGCTACCGGCTCCCTCAGCTCTGCCCCCCACCTCGTCTCCTGATTCCTTGGACATTCTGTAAGTCACCTCTCCCCGTTTAGTTTTAGTTTAGCTTTCATCGTGGCCCTCGGCCGCCGCCTTTAGCTAGTTTAGTTTACCCCGCTCTGTTAATTCCCCATGCCTCCTGTTGATAATTCTCTGTTCATTTATTATTGAAACCTTTTCATAAATCATCCACCTGTGTGTTTGCCTGCTGCTTGGGTTCTACACGCCTGTCCATGACACTTGCATTGCACTGTGATGTCACAACCTTCTTGCCCAGGTTTGTAGGTAAAATGTTCTATAAATTTCCATGCCAAAATTGTGTTTTTGCCCTCCCCCTCGTCGTTCTCTCATCCTCTGCCATTGTTGCCCTTTGGTTGTGGAACGTCCTCTCGTGCATTGACTTGCAGCACCTAATGCCACCTGCATCCGCCCAGTACAACCTGCGTGTGGTGAGTTTCAAAGTAATCCCTACAAGTAATCACTTTTTTAAAGAAAGTAACCGTATTCAAAGTACACCAATTTCAATTGTAACTATAACGGAATACAGTTACTCTTATTTTGTATTTTAAATACATAACGCCGTTACATGTAATCCGTGACTCCCCAACTCTGCTGACTGTGCCTACCTACTGTAATGTTACCTAACACAAATAAGTTAAAAAGCACAGCAGTGCTGATCTAACAGGTTGCTGTAGCAGCACCTTTTGCCACTTAAAAAGCACGTCACAGTGAATATTCCTTCTCCCCCTTCGTTTTTTTCAAAAGAAATTATGACTTACTCATGGTCCTCTCTTTAGATCGGTGCTGCTGATCGATGCAGATCAATGGCGATGCTGTGGAGTTTGTGAGGAGTGATTGACATCACTGCTAGACAATGAGCCAATCAAGGGGGAAGGAGCCGTCTGTCACCTCTGATTGGCTACGTGTGCACCATCTGAGCCCTGTCCTGGCCGCGGTGTGAGCTTAACTGGCAATCGATTTTGTGACTGGTCAGTGGGGTGGCCAGCAGATTTGTAAGGGTGGCCACAGCCACCCCAGGCCACCACCTGATAGCGCCATTGCTGCAGGATTTAACAGGAACAAACTTCTGTGAATCACAGGTGAATGAACTATTCTTGAATGTGACTGCTGTTCTTGTTTTAACCTCTAGAGGGCAGACAAAGACAGCTTTAACTTCATAGTGATAAATTATTTTCTCTTATTCATCATCTGCTGCAAACTTTTATGACAAGAAATAACCTCTGTCACTTTCAGCTGTGCACCACTGCTTCACTGCTTCATGCTTTTTTTGTTATTCTAGTTTTTGCAATTATATTTTTCAAGATCTTAAAATGTCTAAATTCAATTAAATGTTTTAAATTTTATTTTCACAATAAAGGTCAACATCATGTTATTGTGTAACTCACCTAAATCAATAACTATTTAACAGAATCTGCTGAACGGGCGGTCAAAAATAATCAAAATGTACTCTAATGTCATGGAGGAAACAGATGTTTTTTAGCTGCAGAGTTGTTGAAATGATGTTGAATCTCATGCTGTGCTGTTTATAGACCTGCCCTCTGATTTGACTGATGCAGGAGGAGCCTCATGGAAGCATTTTCATGTGGATTCAGGATATTTAAAGGACATTTACAGACTTGAAGACATATCAGTCACATTGTCAACATGGATCACAGACAGCTCACACTGTTGGTGGTTGCTGTGTTTGTTTGGAGTGGTGCTGAAGGTTGGAGCATGACAGAGTCTGAAGCAGCAGTGAAAAGACCTGGAGAGTCCCACAGACTCACCTGTACAACATCTGGAATATCATTTAGTGGCTACTGGATGAACTGGATCAGACAGGCTCCTGGAAAAGGACTGGAGTGGATCGCTTCCATTCACCCCAGTAGTGGTATATCCTACTCTCAGTCAGTCCAAGGCAGGTTCACCGTCTCCAGAGACAACAGCAAAGAGCAGCTGTATCTGCAGATGAACAGCCTGAAGACTGAAGATTCTGCTGTTTATTATTGTGCTCGGTACACACAGTGACTGAAGTTGGTTGAACAGCTGTACAGAAACCTACAGTCCTCATCAGACATGAAAAATATCCTCAGTTTTAATCATTCTCTAACACTTAAACATCTTTTTGTAACCAATGACATTTCTGTTGTTTTAAAAAGGCATGTCTGAGAACTAATTGTTCAGCACATATTTTACATAATATCTTTATATCTTTCAGCTAACTTCGATTTTACTCATATAGTGCCAAATTTAAATTCAAACTGTCTCAAGACGCTTTACAGAATCCACATGGCTGAATCTTGTCACTGAAACTGCTTGTCAAGTCGTTGCCTTTAAACTTGAGCAATTATTTGTCAAAATCAGTCTCCATTATAATAGTGTCTGAATTTATTGGGTTCTTTTTGCACCTATCTGCCCAGGAGTGTCTGGAAAGCAATGCTGATATTAAATGAATTATCATGGTGCAATAAAATAATATTGAAACTAACATTCCACACACTCCTTACTCTTTTACATACATATTCTTAAAATTGACAGTTTGGAAGAAAGGAGCTACATTTCCTACAGTGCCCATCAGACCTTCCTCACATGAAAAACCTTATAAATAAATAAGAAACATCATTTTTGGCAACAGTGACTTTTTAGTTGGGTTTTAAAGTCACAATTATTAACATCAGTTTGAATTCCTGAACATCTTACAAACAGTTTCAGGTGTGATGCTGATCTTTACCTGCAGTAAAAGGCTGCATGCAGAAAACAGACACTGCATTAAAATAACAAGTCTCTGATTTAGTTTGAATCAGTTTACATTAGAATAGAAAGAACTGTTTGAGAGATCCTGATCTTTTTTATTAACCCATTACAGGGATTCAAAGTAAAGTTTTGTGTCATTGTATTAGCATCAGTTCATGTATTAGAGAGCTAAAATATATGAAGAGTTCATTTGCAAAAACAGGTAACTCCGTTTTCAGAAAACTAATTTTTATTGTTTACTTGAGATAATAATAATAATAACACTAATAATTAATTTTTCTACTGAGTCAAATACACTCAACTTCAGTTTGATTGATATTATCTCAAGGAAACAATCAAAAAAAAGTTTTCTGAAAATTTATCAAAATGGAGTTATCTGTTTTTGCAAATGTTCTCTTCATATATACAGTGCCTTGCGAAAGTATTCGGCCCCCTTGAACTTTTCAACCTTTCGCCACAATTCAGGCTTCAAACATAAAGATATAAAATTTTAATTTTTTGTCAAGAATCAACAACAATTGGGACACAATCGTGAAGTGGAACGAAATTTATTGGATATTTTATACTTTTTTAACAACTTAACAATCTGAAAAGTGGGGTGTGCAATATTATTCGGCCCCTTTACTTTCAGTGCAGCAAACTCACTCCAGAAGTTCAGTGAGGATCTCTGAATGATCCAATGTTGTCCTAAATGACTGATGATGATAAATAGAATCCACCTGTGTGTAATCAAGTCTCCGTATAAATGCACCTGCTCTGTGATAGTCTCAGGGTTCTGTTTAAAGCGCAGAGAGCATCATGAAGACCAAGGAACACACCAGGCAGGTCCCAGATACTGTTGTGGAGAAGTTTAAAGCCGGATTTGGATACAAAAAGATTTCCCAAGCTTTAAACATCTCAAGGAGCACTGTGCAAGCAATCATATTGAAATGGAAGGAGTATCAGACCACTGCAAATCTACCAAGACCCGGCCGTCCCTCTAAACTTTCCCCTCGAACAAGGAGAAGACTGATCAGAGATGCAGCCAAGAGGCCCATGATCACTCTGGATGAACTGCAGAGATCTACAGCTGAGGTGGGAGAGTCTGTCCATAGGACAACAATCAGTCGTACACTGCACAAATCTGGCCTTTATGGAAGAGTGGCAAGAAGAAAGCCATTTCTCAAAGATATCCATAAAAAGTCTCATTTGAAGTTTGCCACAAGCCACCTGGGAGACACACCAAACATGTGGAAGAAGGTGCTCTGGTCAGATGAAACCAAAATCGAACTTTTTGGCCACAATGCAAAATGATATGTTTGGCGTAAATGCAACACAGCTCATCACCCTGAACACACCATCCCCACTGTCAAACATGGTGGTGGCAGCCTCATGGTTTGGGCCTGCTTTTCTTCAGCAGGGACAGGGAAGATGGTTAAAATTGATGGTAAGATGAATGGAGCCAAATACAGGAGCATTCTGGAAGAAAACCTGTTGGAGTCTGCAAAAGACCTGAGACTGGGACGGAGATTTATCTTCCAACAGGACAATGATCCAAAACATAAAGCCAAATCTACAATAGAATGGTTCACAAATAAACGTATCCAGGTGTTAGAATGGCCAAGTCAAAGTCCAGACCTGAATCCAATCGAGAATCTGTGGGCAGAGCTGAAGACTGCTGTTCACAAACGCTCTCCATCCAACCTCACTGAGCTCGAGCTGTTTTGCAAGGAAGAATGGGCAAGAATTTCAGTCTCTCGATGTGCAAAACTGATAGACATACCCCAAACGACTTGCAGCTGTAATTGCAGGAAAAGGTGGCGCTACAAAGTATTAATGCAAGGGGGCCGAATAATATTGCACGCCCCACTTTTCAGGTTTTTATTTGTTAAAAAGTTTAAAATATCCAATAAATTTCGTTCCACTTCACGATTGTGTCCCACTTGTTGTTGATTCTTGACAAAAAATTAAAATTTTATATCTTTATGTTTGAAGCCTGAAATGTGGCGAAAGGTTGAAAAGTTCAAGGGGGCCGAATACTTTCACAAGGCACTGTACAAAGATTTGTCTGTTAGTCAGAGGCATTTAAAGGTGGTCATGCTTGAAGATGATAATAATGAGGGTCTAAAAAAGTTTTAAAATCTGTCAGTAGTTGAAAATCAAAACCAGCAGCACAGAGCATGAAGAAGAAAAAATGTAACTATCCAAATGCTTTGATGAACTGTAGATATTTACCTAAATTCTGTTCTTTATGACATGTAGAGATTTTATACATGAGGACCTGTAGATCCTCTGTGATGTCTGCCTTCTACATTATCATGTCTAACAGTGGTTCTTAGTAAATGTGTTTCAGAACTGATTGAAACTCCTTCCTTAAATGTGACAAATGAACTCTAAACACAACTTGTGCTGTTTAATGGTTTGAAAATATCTAGTTTGCATTTACAGTTCAGAAGACTGATAATAATCCAACTTAACATTCATAGAAAGTAAATGTACCAGATAATATCAGAGTTACACAAAACATTTACTTTGTTTTGACCAAGATGGTCGAAGTGACTTGAGGAAATAATTGTAGAAAAATGGACCTGAAACCAGAATAGATTTGTCAGCATCATGGTAGAAAAAGCTATTTTTAAAAAAGTACTTTGCAAAGTTTCTGTTTGATTTCAGGTTATTTAGCTCAGCAGAGTGTTGTGAGTCAGAGTAAGAACAGAATATTTCTATGATTAGTTTTTCTCATCTGCTCCTCAACATGCTAACAGGGACTAACGTCCAACAGAAGATTGAACTGCAGAAAGTTCCCTTTTTAAACCTGTAGAGGGAGGTCTATGCAAAGATTTGCTCCTTTATAAACACACCATCTGGAATTCTCATGTCATTTGTGACGGAACAATTTGGACCCACAAACACTCATAGAAGTTGTTGTTTGACAATAGAAGATATGATTCTCTGGACTTTATTCTTTCTAATTAGTGTTCATGGTGAGAAAATCATTTCTGCTTTAAAACACTGAAGACTTTTTATGTGGTTCACAGAAATGTGATGGATGATGATGATTTGTTTGCTTCCAGGAGTCTGGAGTGAGATCAGACTGGACCAGTCTCCATCTGAGGTGAAAAGACCTGGAGAGACAGTGAAGATGTCTTGTGTCATATCTGGTTATAGCATGACGAGCTACAATATTCACTGGATACGACAGAGACCAGGACAAGCTCTGGAGTGGATCGGGAGGATGAATACAGGCAACAATGCTGCCAGCTATGCCAGCGCCTTCCAGAATCGTTTCCCGATGACTGAAGATGTGTCCAGCAGCACTCAGTACCTCCAGATCAAGAGTCTGACAGCAGAAGATTCTGCTGTTTATTATTGTGCTCGACAACCACAGTGAGTGAAGTCAGTGAAGCAGCTGCACAAAAACCTCCACAGATGTCAGATAACAGAGAGACATCTGAGACATCATGGCTGAACTCAGTCATACTGTAGATTATCTACAATAATGTAAAGGCTTTAATGGGCCTGTTCAGCTCAAACAGAACACTAGCTCACAAAATTAACTATAAAAATGAAAGTTCTTTTGAAAATGTTCACGTCTGAATTTTTGTTAATGTTAAAATGAATACAGTTGTGGTTTTGATGCTGCAACATGTTTTGTGCACTTAAAAAAAAGCATAAAAGCTTCAGAATACCTGATATCATAGATTTGCTCTTGGATTTTATTTCATCAGTTGAATCAATGATTTTCAGTCCAGCTGTGTCCTCCCTCCTGTCATGTTCATGTAAAGTTTAGATGTCTTCCATCTCTGTTCATCTGACTGCAGGCACAACAACAGACAGCAGTTTAGGTTTTTAAAATTATTTGTTGAGCATCCATGTAAACTCCTGCAGTACTCACCCTTTACTACAACTATTCATTACTGATGTTAGAGTTTGAGTAGCTTTTGAAAAATGAATACAGTTAAACACTTTGTCGCAACCATTAATGTTTTATTGAACAAAAGAAGTATGAATAAAGAAACTGTATTACTAAGAGAAACCACACAGTCTAAATTCCATTCTAGATCTTCATTAAAACTGTACCTTATGATAGAAGCTACTCAATAAACAGCATTTGATGTGGTTGAATGATTTGGTTATTTTCCTTTCCACTACAGCATCAGCATTTTGTATTTAGTCAAACTAGTTTCAGTTCCTGAATGTTTAATGATCTCTTGATGATTGAAGTTTCTCTGTCAGTCTGTGGCTTAAAACATAAATGAAATCCTGAAATCTTTGAAGGTTTTAAAGAATCCAGTCCATCAGCTGAAATCAAGTCATTCATTTAGATGTTCATGCTGTAGGTTCTTTGACTATTAATTAAATAATTTAAATTAAGAAATGTATAGTTTTTGCTATGTTTCTACATAATTGTAGTTTTCAAGATTATATTAATTGATTCAGTTTTATATTCATGTCAAAAGTCAGCAAAAGGTTACTGTGTAAGTCACTGAAATCAGTAAATATTTATGAGAATCTGCTGGATAAGATATCAAAGATGAAAAATGAAAATTTATGCTACTCTTGTCATGAAGGAATCAGATGTTTTTTAGCTGCAGAGTTGTTGAAATGATGTTGAATCTCATGTTGTGCTGTTTATAGACCTGCCCTCTGATTTGACTGATGCAGGCGGAGCCTCATGGAAGCATTTTCATGTGGATTCAGTTTATTTAAAGGACATTTACAGACTTGAAGACATATCAGTCACATTGTCAACATGGATCAAAGACAGCTCACACTGTTGGTGGTTGCTGTGTTTGTTTGGAGTGGTGCTGAAGGTTGGAGCATGACAGAGTCTGAAGCAGCAGTGAAAAGACCTGGAGAGTCCCACAGACTCACCTGTACAACATCTGGAATATCATTTAGTGGCTACTGGATGCACTGGATCAGACAGGCTCCTGGAAAAGGACTGGAGTGGATCACTGCTGATCTACTCAGCACCGGCAAATACTACTCTCAGTCAGTCCAAGGCAGGTTCACCGTCTCCAGAGACAACAGCAAAGAGCAGCTGTATCTGCAGATGAACAGCCTGAAGACTGAAGATTCTGCTGTTTATTATTGTGCTCGACACACACAGTGACTGAAGTTGGTTGAACAGCTGTACAAAAACCTACTGACTCCTTCTTACTACGTTCACAGGCCCCAGCAATTAAATAAATGCATTTTTTTGTACACGTTATTTTTTGTTGTGTTTTAATGAACACATATTTCTCCTGTGTTGTGTAGTTTCTTAAGAACTTGCCTTGAGAAAATGTGATCATTTTAGAAAAGCAGCTAAATTTCTCTCTATGTACTGTAAGAACAAAGGAAATGCTTCATCAATAGAGCAACAGACACACTTTTCTTACTGATCTTAGATGTGTGGTTTTCCAGCACTGGATGGGATGAATGCTTAAAGCTGCTGCTTGTCATGTATTTGTATGTTTGCTGTTGGAAGCTCCTTCAATGTCAGAAGTGAGAGTGTGATTAAAGACTGATGAAACATTATTCCTGCACGATTAAACAGTAATAGACTTCTGTGTATCACAGGTGAATGAACTATTTTTGAATGTGACTGCTGTTCTTGTTTCAACCTCTAGAGGGCAGACAAAGACAGCTTTAACTTCATGGTGATGAGTTATTTTCTCTTATTCATCATCTGCTGCAAACTTCTATGACCTCTGTCACATTCAGCTGTGCACCACTGCTTCACTGCTTACTGCTTGTTGCTTCTGGTTTAGATCAAATTAATCAGATGGCTTAAATAGTAAAAGTAAAGTGGAGTTTAGCTGCAGATGAGGCCCTCAATTAGAAAGACAAAAGGATGCATTAAAGACATAGAAGGACATTTTCTGCTCAGTAAACATCCATCCTAGTTTCATTTAGATAATTTTCTCACACCGAAACATCTTATTTATAAGCAGTGACGTCTCAGTTGTTTTACACACATATTCTACATAATATCTTCATATCTTATAACTGAAACTGGTTGTCAGATTTCTGCATCTTAATCTGAACGCACTATTTAATTCATCTTTATCCACGACCACTAATGATAAATAAATGATGTTGAATCTCATGTTGTGCTGTTTATAGACCTGCCCTCTGATTTGACTGATGCAGGAGGAGCCTCATCCATCCATCCATCCATTCTCTATACACCGCTTTATCCTCACGAGGGTCGCGGGGGGTGCTGGAGTCTATCTCAGCTGACTCGGGCGAAGGCAGGGGACACCCTGGACAGGTCGCCAGTCTGTCACAGTTCTACATATACAGACAAACAATCACACTCACATTCACCCCTACGGACAATTTAGAGTAACCAATTAACCTCAGCATATTTTTGGACTGTGGGAGGAAGCCGGAGTGCCCGAAGAAAACCCACGCATGCACAGGGAGAACATGCAAACTCCATGCAGAAAGATCCCAGGCCGGGATTTAAACCGGGGATCTTCTTGCTGCAAGGCGAAAGTGTTAACCACTATCACACTGTGCAGCCCACAAAACACAAAGTGAACTTCTTAAATATAAAGCTGATCCAAAAATTAAAGCACTGCACTTGACTCTGAACATTAACAGCTGATCTGGTCCACTGATAACAATGATCAGGTTGGCTCAGCTTTTAATCATCCCTGCTGATTGTAAGGAGCTACAGCTGCACCTGTCCACTCCCACCGGGTGTAACCTGAGAAAAAGGTAAAAAAAAAAAAATACAGAAAAAAACACAACATACCGTACTTACACACAAGCACACCAAGGAACACAACAAAATGAATAAATAAATCCTTAAATTTCCAAGTCATTGTGCTGATTTGTGTGAAATTCATCACAGATCTGATGTTGATGGACTTACGGTAAATAAATTCTGTCAAAGAAACTGTACACATCATTTTAAGACTCATACTAAAACATGGAGAGCAAAGCTTATTCAAATAACACAAGTATTTTCAAATACAGAAGAAACTACACAATATTAGAAAACTGAATGATTGACAACACATTTACAGTTTCCAGAAGCAGAAAAGTTATCAGTTGTTTTATTGATGTAAGTACAGAAATATTTTATGTTGAGCATGTAATGACATTAAAATATCATGTATGAAGTCAGGAGGTGATTTCCATGTGTGTGTTCATTCTGCAGATATAATAAGTGAACAGACATTTCTATTGGCTTCTCTTGGACCAGCACTGATGCTTCATATGTTCTATGCAAACTCCATGAGGGTCCAGCTTTAAAAACATCAGACTGTCAGCAAAGTTCACAGCACATCAGTTTCACCTCCAACCATGTTGTCTGTAGCTCTACTGCTGCTCTTTGCAGCTGCATCCTGTGAGTCTCTTTGGATTTGTCACAATCTGTACTTCATTCTTTGCAGAATGACTTGATCATTCAACATTTTCTTTTTCAACAGGTGTGAAGTGTGAACAGTTGACTCAGCCACAATCTGTGACTGTGCAGCCAGGTCAACGTCTCTCCATCACCTGTCAGGTCTCTTATTCTTTGGGCAGCTACTGGACAGCTTGGATCAGACAACCTGCAGGGGAAGGACTGGAGTGGATTGGAATGAAATATACTGGAGGCTCACACTACAAAGATTCACTGAAGAACAAGTTCAGCATCGAATTAGACACTTCCAGCAAAACAGTGACTCTGAATGGACAGAATATGCAGCCTGAAGACTCTGCTGTGTATTACTGTGCCAGACTCACACAGTGACACAAATGATCAGTAGACCTGAACAAAAACCCCTCAGTGTCTGAACACTTGTAACATGAAGCCACCAGAGGAGGAGCCCTCAGACCAGGAATGAATTCAAACTGTTCATTCAGAGTTAAAAATGTGTCTTCTTTGTTTGACTCACAGAATCTTTGCAAAAATACTGAATTGGATTGAGATTAAAATGATGACAACAAAGCATTAATAAGCCTCTCATGTGAGCAAAGTTCATATTTTAGCATCCTGGTATCTGAGCTGTGAGTTTCTCAAAACTGGTTGTTCTGAGATTCAAACATTCAAAGTTATCTGCAACTTCAAAGCTTTAAACTTCTACGTATGAAAACATTGAAATTAGAGTTTAAAATTTATATAAACTAATTAAATTACCTGGCTATAACAACAACAACAAAAGGAATGCAAATAACTATCAATTTTCATAGTTTCACACAGTTTTTATTTCTGACTGAAAATTGTTCCGTCAGTTTCATCGAATGGAAAATGAATCATTAAAACATCCATGTAAAGTCATTTTTGATGTTTAAATAACGTTCTCTGGCATCTGGAAAACTGATCATTGTGAGGAAAATAACAGGATAATATTATGAACCGATTTGTCCAGAAGTTATGTTTACTTCAGTTATTCTTTTTAGTAATTCTGTCTTGTTAAAATATTACAGAATTTTAGTTCAGTTTCCTCCTTCCTGTGAGGAGGAGTCAATGCAAATCTCAACATTTTTCCACGGCTACTTATTCAGCTGCAGAGAGGAAAACAGAGAGTTGGACACTTTGTGGAAGATGATGGACTACAGGACAGGACTGCTGCTGTTAACTCTCTGCTGGGCAGGTGAAGGACTTCAACAATCCTGATTTGACACGACTCTTACATGAGTATGAACAGAATTCATTTGATGTTTTCTTCATGTCTTGGCAGGTGTTGATGGTCAGACTCTGACAGAATCTGAATCAGTGATTAAAAGATCTGGAGAATCCCACAGACTGACCTGTACAACATCTGGATTCACACTCAGCAGTTATTATATGGCCTGGAACAGACAGGCTCCTGGTAAAGGACTGGAGTGGATCGCTTATATCGGCACATCTAGTTCTCCTATCCATTACTCCCAGTCAGTCCAGGGTAGATTCACCGTCTCCAGAGATGATTCCAGCAGTAAAGTCTATCTACAGATGAACAGTCTGAGGACTGAGGACACAGCAGTGTATTACTGTGCGAGAGACACACAGTGAGAGACAGAAATAGAAGAGTGGTACAAAAACTACTTCCTCTTTTAATCACCACCATGGAGACGGCAGTGTAAGGTTTAGTGACAACAGCATGAGAGAAACAAGTCACCTTTTATAGTATGTTTATGAGACATTTATCAAATCAAATCAAATCAGCTTTATTTATATGGCACTTTTCATACAATACAGTAACACAAAGTGCCTCACAGAGGATAAAAACAAGAACAACACAATATAAAACACTATGAGAAACCCGAAACCTCCCACCCCCACCAAATATACACACAGATACACAATCACATATACATTCACACACATACGTAGACATACGAACAGACATACAGACCCACACACACAAACATACCAACATACACACACCCACATACACCATCTGTAGGTAAGAGATATAGAGGAGACATGGCCGGGCACCGAAATCCGAGGTGAGGAAGAAGCTACCTTTGGGGGCCACGCACACCGAGAGGAGTCATGGACCATGACTGCAGGGGAGCCGACACAAGGACCACCCCAGCCCAGGCAGACAAGAGGCTCCACACGAAGGTGTAAAGCTCTCCAGCCACCCGGGCCAGGGCCATCCACGGGCCAGCACCCCCATCAGTGGACCAGAATCAACTCCAGGTGTGGTAGGCCCCCAGGAGGAAACACTGGAAAATCGAGGGACTAAAACAGTAAAACAAAATAAAAGGTATGGAAGCTAAAACTGAGGATAAAAGAATAGGATGTATAAAGTAAAAATTTATATATAAAATAGTCATAAAAACTATAAGAATAGAGGTCAGCTTAAGAAATTATAAAGAGTTCAAATGAGTCAGTTAAAAGCCTGATTAAAAAGATGGGTCTTGAGCCTCTTTTTAAAAACATCAACATTCTCTGCGGCCCTGAGGTTCTCTGGGAGGGTGTTCCACAATCGGGGGCCATAATAACTGAATGCTGCCTCCCCGTGTGTTCTAGTTCTAACTTGTGGTATCGTTAAAAAGCCAGCACCAGAGGACCTCAGGGTCCGCGAGGGTTGATAAAATAAAAGTAGTGCAGACAAATAAGAAGGCCCAAGACTGTTAAGACACTTATAAACTAATAAAAGAACCTTCAAATTGATCCTGAAGCGCACGGGGAGAAAATGCAGCGATTTTAAGATAGGTGTAATATGCTCCCGCCCTCTGGTCCTCAACAGCACACGTGCAGCTGAATTTTGTAATAATTATAAGTTATGCATGCTCTTTTTAGGAAGACCAGAGAGCAGGGCATTACAGTAATCTAAACGACAGGAGATAAAAGCATGCATCAGCACCTCCGCACTGGCCTGAGAGAGGAACGGGCGGACTCTAGCTATATTCTTGAGATGGTAAAAACCTATCTTTGTTATGTTTTTGATGTGTGGAATAAAAGTGAGCTCAGAGTCAAAAATCACTCCCAGATTTTTGGCTGATTTTGAGGGTTTAAAATCCTGTAACTTTGGTAAAATTTTCTCTCTCTGGCTTCAGGAGCAATAACTAAAACCTCTGTTTTATCCCAGTTGAGCTGCAGGAAGTTTGCTGCCATCCATGAGTTGATGTCTAAAATACAGTGAAAAAGGACATCAATTGGCCCTGTGTCATCAGGAGACACGGCGATGTACAGTCATCATCAGCATAACTGTGGAAGCTGACGCCGTGCCTCCTGATGACGTCCCCAAGGGGCAGCATGTAAAGATTAAAAAGAGTTGGACCTAAAATTGACCCTTGGTGAACCCCACACTTTGTCTTATGGGTTCCTGAGGAACATGTATCCATACTTACAAAGAAACTTCGGTCAGTGAGGTAGGACGTGAACCAGTTAAAAACAGTACCAGAGAGGCCGACCAGGTTCCTCAGTCTATTTAATAAAATGTGATGGTCTACTGTATCAAAGGCGGCGGTTAGATCTAGCAGAACCAAGACTGTGAGATTATGGTTATCTAAATTACACCTGATGTCGTTTAAAATCTTTAAAAGTGCTGTCTCTGTACTGTGGTTCCTCCTAAAGCCAGACTGATGAGTCTCTAAAATATGTTTCGAGTTTAAAAATTCATTCATTTGATTAAGAACAAGTTTTTCTAGAATTTTACTTAAAAATGGTAGGTTGGATACAGGCCGGTAGTTATTTAAAACATTGGGGTCTCGATCACTCTTCATCAGAAGGGGCTTCACCGCCGCCGTTTTAAAGGAGGTGGGGAAGACACCCGTCTGAAGAGAGCAATTGACCAAATACAGCAGCTGTTCCTCAAAGAATCCATAGAGTGTTTTAAAAAATGGTGTGGGAATTGGGTCTAAAAGGCAGGTCGTCGGCTTTACCTGGGAGAAAACTCGACCAAGTGTCTTCGCATCAACCAGGGTAAAACTCTCCAGGGTTTCCTCAGGTACAGGCAATGATCCAGGTGTTAAAAGCTGTTGGGATAAAAGACTGGATCTTATGTCATTGATTTTTCTTCTGAAGTGGTCTGCAAAGGGCGTTATCCGGTGTCTTGGAGGATCTTTTAAAGTTTTTGTTTATTAAAACACCAATTGTGGAGAATAAGACTTTGGGATTATTTTTATGGTCATGAATTAGGTTTTGGAAGTGGGAGATTCTTGCTTGTTTGACTGTGTTATTGTAAATTTTGAGGTGTTGACGTAGTATTTCATAGTGAACTGTCAACTTTGATTTCCTCCATCTCCTTTCAGCACTCCTGCATTCCCTTTTAAGTTTTTAAGTTTAGAGAATTTCCAGAAGATTTTAATCTTTGAAGAAAGTTTAAAAATCTAATAATTAAAGTCTGCACACATGTGGACAGAATATTGACATGTTGTTAGAGTTGAATTTGTAAATACATTTATCATAATCGAGCCTTAGAGCATTAACTGTGTGTGCATAGTGTTTTACATGACTATTTTTATAGAATACCACTCACTCACTTCTACCTGCACATCTCTCTCTCTCTCTCTCTCTCTCTCTCTCTCTCTCTCTCTCTCTCTCTCTCTCTCCCTAGTCTCCACATCCCAGTATATTTCCACTCTTTCAGCTTAGCACACCCCCTTGTGTAACTCGAGCTATTTCTTATCTTATGCCATGTCTTCATTTCTGCTTGTGTATAAAATAAACCTTGTATGGGAGCAGTCTTTGTAGCTCGCACTAACGTGTTACACTGTGCTGTGTTACCCTTGCAAGTAAAATTACTGTCTCCGTGTGTTTTTCTGATTTGGTGAAGATCTTCTTATGTTATGTGAGAGCTCTTAACAGAGTTTCTCCCTGACACATGTTGATGCAGTAAAACAAATAATAAATTTATTTCTGTCTGCACTTGAAGAAAAGCTCAGTGAATTTATTTCTGTGCAGGTTTTTGTCATTTACAATCAGTAAAAAATACTAATGCAGTTACATTAATTCTAAACCACACCAGATGATGTTCTCTTTGATTTATATTTCAGACAACCACATACAATGCTACAAGGTTCCATTTTATTTAAATGATCCTGCAGCTGCTTTATTTCATAACTTCCAAATGAAACCATTTAAGGTGTTTCATATGAACCTGCAAACCTGTAACCAGCTACAATGAGCTTAAATTTTATAATATTTAGATCATCTGAACACTAACTTCAGTGTGTAGTAGGTGTAGGTGTAGCTTAAAACATCATTTAAATATTGAAATCTTTGGAGTTCTTAAAGAATCTAGTCCTTTAACCAGCTGAAACCAACTCAAGCATTCATTTAGATTTTTATGATATGAGTTTTCAGATCATTAATGAAATAAAATCAATACATCTGGGTTTTTTTTTGGTATAATTCCAGAAATCTATTGTTTTTGCTATGTTCTGCATTATTATATTTTTTAAGACAATATTAATTAATAAAGTTTTATCTGCATGTTAAATGTTAACAAAAGGTTACAATATTGCTTTCATGAATCAAAAATATTTATCAGAATCTGCTGGATGAGACATGAAAAATCAAAACTCAAAAATCAAATAATGAAACTTTTCAATTGTCCAATGTCATGGAGGAAACAGATGTGTTTTTTAGCTGCTGAGTTGTTGAAATGATGTTGAATCTCATGCTGTGCTGTTTATAGACCTGCCCTCTGATTTGACTGATGCAGGAGGAGCCTCATGGAAGCATTTTCATGTGGATTCAGTTTATTTAAAGGACATTTACAGACTTGAAGACATATCAGTCACATTGTCAACATGGATCACAGACAGCTCACACTGTTGGTGGTTGCTGTGTTTGTTTGGAGTGGTGCTGAAGGTTGGAGCATGACAGAGTCTGAAGCAGCAGTGAAAAGACCTGGAGAGTCCCACAGACTCACCTGTACAACATCTGGAATATCATTTAGCAGCAGGTGGATGAACTGGATCAGACAGGCTCCTGGAAAAGGACTGGAGTGGATCACAATTATCGAAGATAACAGTAACAGAATCTATTACTCTCAGTCAGTCCAAGGCAGGTTCACCGTCTCCAGAGACAACAGCAAAGAGCAGCTGTATCTGCAGATGAACAGCCTGAAGACTGAAGATTCTGCTGTTTATTATTGTGCTCGATACACACAGTGACTGAAGTTGGTTGAACAGCTGTACAAAAACCTACTGACTCCTTCTTATACATTCACAGGCCCCAGCAATAATATAAATGCATTTTTAAATTTTTTGCTTTAATAATAATATACTTCTTTTATGTCAAGTGGTTTCTTTTAAAAATTCTTTCAGAAAATGTGATTACGATAGAAAAGCAGCTAAATTTCTCTCTATGTACTGTAAGAACAAAGGAAATGCTTCATCAATAGAGCAACAGACACACTTTTCTTACTGATCTTAGATGTGTGGTTTTCCAGCACTGGATGGGATGAATGCTTAAAGCTGCTGCTTGTCATGTATTTGTATGTTTGCTGTTGGAAGCTCCTTCAATGTCAGAAGTGAGAGTGTGATTAAAGACTGATGAAACATTATTCCTGCAGGATTAAACAGTAATAGACTTCTGTGTATCACAGGTGAATGAACTATTCTTGAATGCGACTGCTGTTCTTGTTTTAACCTCTAGAGGGCAGACAAAGACAGCTTTAACTTGATGGTGATGAGTTGTTTTCTCGTATTCATCACCTCCTGCAAACTTTTATGACAATAAATGACCTCTGTCACATTCAACTGTGCACCACTGCTTCACTGTTTACTGCTTTTTTGTTATTATTGTTTTTGCATTGTTATCTCTTTCAAGATCTTCAAGTGGCTAATGATCCTGCAACTGCTCTATTTCATAACTTCCAAATGAAACCATTTAAGGTGTTTCATATGAACCTGCAAACCTGTAACCAGCTACAATGAGCTTAAATTTTATAATATTTGGATCATCTGAACACTAACTTCAGTGTGCAGCAGTAGGTGTAGTACAGAAAATATGGAAATAACTGGATGAATACATAAATGCTGCTGTTAAAAAATAAACAGTTAACCCTCCTGTCGTGTTCGGGTCAAATCAGACCGATTTACAACTTAAAACCTTCATAAAAATTTTGTTTTACATCTGATTGCCTCAAGGCCTCATGATATCCTCCATGCTATGCAATTACACACATAAAAAAGATTTTCACCACTTTCATTGAATTTTGAGTGTTTTAATCAACCTTGTTACACCTGTTGTGTTCCCGGTCAAAAGTGTCCGCCATAAGAAATGAATGGGTAACCAGAATACATTCATCCATCAGACAGAAAATATTTCCATAAACAACTCACTCACTCACTCTTCAGACCGAACAATGTCTTTTGTGGGTACACATCTCTTTCCCGTGCTTATGTGCTGTTCCTCCCACGTGAACCGAAACAATGTATCAAATCTTCGCACAGACTAGACAGGTGTCTGTTATGTGAACCCATCTCTTTCCCGCGCCTTTGTGCCTAACCCCCACGTGAACCACACCTTCCAGACTAATCAATGTATCAATCAGTGTATCAAAACATTGGCATCAATGTATCATCTTCACACAGACCCCATATATATAGCTTGATGTCTTCCTTGCACTCCTTTTACTCTGAGCACAATGAGTAGGCGGCTGACCAAGAGGTTCTCTGTCGAAGAGGTTCTGGTCCAGATTTTTGGACAGGATGAAGAGGGCAATGAAATTGAGCCAGAGATAGAGGAGGATGTCTCAGAAGAGGAAGACAACACGGATTTTGATCCAGACTTTGAGGAGACAGACCAGTCAGCCGATGGAGAGGGAGAGGCATCTGAAGATCAGACACCTGAGGAGACTTTCTGGTCCCAAGAGTGGACACTTGCTCTGGTCTTCAGTCCACCAGGACAGAGGAAGTAGAGCAAGAGTGGAAAATATCATAAAGATGACGCCAGGGCCAATTCGCGATGCAACATCTCGTGTGGATGACATCACACACCTTCATGTTGAGTTTCATCTTTGGTTTTCCATTTATTTTTTACAGTACACGTTCATAATTGTAATTTTAACTGCAGTTGTTTTATGTCTATTTCCATAAATTCATGTTAAATGTCACTTGTTCACAGTTAAAGAATGTTGAATAAAAGTTTGCTGGTGAAAAATGATTTTTGTGCTATTTTAAAAGCTGTTAAAACAGACCGGTCAATTTTGACCAGGAACACTAAAGTAAGGGGCAGGAGGTGAACACGACAGGAGGGTTAAAAAGACTTCACTCATATTTTTTAATTTGTTGAACAGCATATGTGTCAAAAATGTGTCTTAAATTTGATTTGAAAGCGTGATAAATACTCTGTTAATATTCCCCAAATAAAGCAGTGATCCTCATAGTCTGCATGGGGCCCTTTGATCAAAGTTTATTCAGAACTTAATTTATAAAAATTAGAATTTTACATGCAAAAATGTAGTATTCACTTTTTAGCATGAACAATAATAACAACTCTAAATGAATTTTGAAAAAAATGAAAATGTGAAATGTTGGTAAAACAGTTTGCAGAAATGTGTTGTTTGCAAAAGTCAGCACTATTTAGTTCATCTTCACCCACGACCACGAATGTAACACCAGGTTAGCACAGATTTGTAACAAAGCACTCTTCTGTATAATTGTGTCCTCATTTATTTATTTACTTAATTTGATTCCCCCCCCCCCCCCCCTTTTTTTTCATCTAACTGCCCAGGAATTTCTAGACAGCAACACTGACACTGAGTGAATCGTCATGATGAAATCAAAGAATACTAATACTCCCATTCATATACTTCTTACACATTTGAAATGATTTTTTTTAACTTGGTGCTACTGAACATCTGTTATAAAATCACTTCTTCTTAAATGTGACAAAAACATCTGTTTTGTGGAGATTATCTGATAGATATGAAAGCAGATATTTTCCTGTCCACTACAGTATCAGTATTTTACATTTAGTCAAACCAGTTTCTGTTAATGAGTGTTTAATTATCTCTTGATGGTTGATGTTTGTCTGCAAGTCTGTGGCTTAAAACATCATTTAAATACTGAAATCTTTGAAACTCTAAAAGAATCCAATCCTTCAACCAGCTGAAACCAACTCAATCATTCATTTAGATTTTAATGATATGAGGTTTCAGACCATTAATGAAATAAAATCAATATATTTGTTTTGTTTTGTTTTTTTGCATAATTCCAGAAATCTATTGTTTTTGTTATTTTCTGCATTATTATATTTTTTGAGACAATTATTTATTAATAAAGTGTTATCTGCATGTTAAATGTTAACATAACGTTTTAATATTACTCTCCTGGATCAACAAATATTTATCAGAATCTGCTGGATGAGACATCAAAAATCAAAAATATAAAATCAAATAATGAAACTTTTCAATCGTCCAATGTCATGGAGGAAACAGATGTTTTTAGCTGCAGAGTTGTTGAAATGATGTTGAATCTCATGTTGTGCTGTTTATAGACCTGCCCTCTGATTTGACTGATGCAGGAGGAGCCTCATGGAAGCATTTTCATGTGGATTCAGTTTATTTAAAGGACATTTACAGACTTGAAGACATATCAGTCACATTGTCAACATGGATCACAGACAGCTCACACTGTTGGTGGTTGCTGTGTTTGTTTGGAGTGGTGCTGAAGGTTGGAGCATAACAGAGTCTGAAGCAGCAGTGAGAAGACCTGGAGAGTCCCACAGACTCACCTGTACAACATCTGGAATATCATTTAGTAGCTACTGGATGAACTGGATCAGACAGGCTCCTGGAAAAGGACTGGAATGGATTTCTATTATTAACCAAGGTAGTGGCAGCACATATTACTCTCAGTCAGTCCAAGGCAGGTTCACCATCTCCAGAGACAACAACAAAGAGCAGCTGTATCTGCAGATGAACAGCCTGAAGACTGAAGATTCTGCTGTTTATTATTGTGCTCGAGACACACAGTGACTGAAGTTGGTTGAACAGCTGTACAAAAACCTACAGTCCTCATCAGACATGAAAAACATCCTCAGTTTACATAATTCTCTGACACCTATACACCTGTTTTGCAACCAGTGACAATTTAAAGATATTCCTGAGAAATAATTGTTACTAAACCTAGATTGTAAGAACATATTCTACATAATATCTTAATATCTTTTCCCTGAAACTTGTGCACTTGCTGCCTCTTAACTTGAACGCAGTATGTGTAAAAAAAATTTTTTTTGAAGTTTCGACTATAATAGTGTCCTAATTTTAATTTCATTTAATTTAGTTTTTGCACCTAGCTGCCCAGGGATTTCGGGAAGAAATACTAATTCTGAGTGAATTATCATGGGGAAATAAAATAATATTGAAGCTAACATTCCAAACACTCCTTACATATTTTTAAATATTTGTTTCAGTCTGATGCTACTGTCATCTGTGTCTCACAGGCAAGTTTGGAAATAAGCTACATTTCCTACAGTGCTCATCAGACCTTTCTCACATGAAAAACCTTATAAATGAATGAGAAACTTCATTTTTGGTACCAGTGACTTTTTAGTTGGGTTTTACAGCCACAATGATTAACATCAGTTTGAATTCCTGAACATCTTACAAGCAGTTTCAGGTGTGACGCTGGATTTTTATCTGCAGTAAAAGGCTGCATGCAGAAAACAGACGCTGCATTAAAGCGGCAACTAAATGAAAGCATTTAGTTAGAGTCACTTTACATTAGAATAGAAAGATCTGTTTGAGAGATTCAGATCTCGTTTGTCGTCTGATTGTGCCCAACAGGGATTCAAAGTAAAGTTTTGCATCAAGCTATGCCAGAAACGAGTGGCTAACGGGAAGTGCCAAGATTAACCGGCTTTTCTGCTGGCCATGTCTCCTATTTGACCGGTCTACCGGCTCCCTGAACAACCCCTGGAGCACAACCTCTTTTTTATCACTGAAATGAATGAGAAGTCGGTAGAATAAAGGTACTGTAACAGTAGGCTGATTTGTTTACATGAAAATAACAGTTAAAACACCGAATCTAATTTGTTGTTCACACTGGCTTCTTCGGTAATTTTGGTCACGGGCCGCCACTGGTTTAAACATTGCTCAAAGTTGAGAGTTTCCCTTGCTTCATATGTTGGATTCTATGCAAACTCAGTGGCCTCCTTTGTTACTCAGCTATAAAAACTTCTCATCAGACTGCAGAGTGGAGTTCACAGCAGCACAGGTTCAGCATAAACCATGTTTGTGTTTGCTCTGTTTCTGCTCTTTGCAGCTGGATGTGAGTCTCTTAGAACATCTGTATATTTGTCATCATCAGCAGTTCTTCTTTTACAATAAAATCTGATCATTTGTCACGATGCATTTTCTTTTTTTAAACAGGTGTGAAGTGTGAACAGTTGACTCAGCCACAATCTGTGACTGTGCAGCCAGGTCAACGTCTCTCCATCACCTGTCAGGTCTCTTATTCTGTGAGCAGCTACTACACAGCGTGGATCAGACAACCTGCAGGAAAAGGACTGGAGTGGATTGGAATGGTAGCAGGATCTGCAACATACTACAAAGATTCACTCAAAAGCAAATTCACCCTTTCCACAGACTCTTCCAGCAAAACAGTGACTCTGAATGGACAGAATATGCAGCCTGAAGACTCTGCTGTGTATTACTGTGCCCGAAGAGACACACAGTGACACAAATGATCAGTAGACCTGAACAAAAATCCTTCAGTGCCTGAACACTTGTAACATGAAGCCACTAGAGGAGGAGCCCTCAGACCAGGAATGAATTTAAGAACAAAACACTGCTATTCTTTCCATTTTAAATTAATTGACACAGTGACGCTTTCTTCATCAGTGGATACAGAATGATCCAGTTCTTATTCCACTTATTCCACTCCCATCTGCTTAAGGCCTGTTCATCTGTCTTGTGTGGCCATCTTGCCACTGTCATTAACTCCTCTCTCTCCTCTGGTCTTGTCCCCTCTGCTCTCAATGCTGCTGCTGTCACCCCCATCCTGAAAAAACCCGAACTGGATCCATCTTCTCTCACAAACTACAGACCCATCTCCAACCTTCCATTTCTTTCCAAGGTCCTGGAAAGGGTTGTTGCTGCCCAGCTTCAGTCCTTCCTGTCCACTCACTCTCTCTATGAAGCCTTTCAGTCAGGTTTCCGTAAGCATCACAGCACTGAGACCGCCCTCCTGCGTGTTGTGAATGATCTTCTCCGGTCTGCAGACAAGGGCTCAGTCAGTGTCCTCCTGCTCCTGGACCTGACTGCAGCTTTCGACACGGTCAACCACTCCATCCTCATCTCCCGTCTCTCCTCCGTCAGCATTTCTGATTTGGCTCTTCACTGGTTAATGTCATATCTCACCAATAGAAAACAGTTTGTCACTCTTGGTCCTCACAAATCCTCCACCTCACCGGTCACATGTCATGTTCCCCAGGGTTCAGTTCTTGGTCCATTGCTCTTACTCATTTACATTCTTCCCATTGGTCACATCATCCGCAAACACGGCCTCAATTTTCACTGTTACGCTAACGATATCCAGCTATATCTCTGCTCCAAATCCCCCACTGACTTCCCTTATCAAAAACTCTCTGTTTGTCTGTCTGATCTCAAATCCTGGCTCCATCACAACTTTCTTAAACTTAACTCTGATAAAACAGAAATCATTCTTATTGGATCCTTAATAAATTCTCCCACTTCTCCTTCTCCATTGACTCTGTCCCTCTTACACCCTCTTCAACTGTTAAAAACCTTGGCATACTTTTCAACTCCACCCTCAGTGTTCAACCTCACATAAAGCAGCTGTCTAAGACTGCCTTTTTTCACCTCCGCAATATCGCACGCCTCCGCCCTTTCCTCATTTAAAGTACTTCAAAGCTTTAAAAATTCTACACATGAAAACATTAAAATTAGGCTTGAGTTTAAATTTTGGACAACCTAATGAAATTTAGTTGACCATCATAAATAAATAATAAAAATGGCAGAAACATTCATTTACACCTGCAGAATATTTTTACACCAAGAACAATATTCTCTGCTTTTTTGCACTGTATTCTCACTCTAGCAGTTGTCATTTTGCAATATTGTGTTTGTATCTGTATATATACATACAGATATTTGTGATGTAATGACAGATTCACCAAAATCTGTGTTAAAACAATTTCTTAGTTTAATAATGCATTAAAGATAAAAATACAAATTACCATATTACCAGACCAAAAAAATCACTGCAAAATAATACCACAGAATACAACAGGAGTGCAGTCTGAGTATGATGAATAAGATATATCTGTATTTATATTTTATATTTTATTATACTTAATAATGTTTGGATTTACAAGAATTGGAAATTAACACAACTCATTTTTAACCCCAGTAAATTTTAGCTTAAATTTCGCTGGAGGACAGGGAGCTAGTGGAGGTTCTGAAGGATGGAGGTAATGTGACCACAGGTGTGAGTGGGTGAGCAGCAGAGTTCTGGGTGTATTTGAAGTTTCTTGAGTGTTTTGGATGTTGTACCAAAGAGAAGACTGTTGCAGGAGTCAAGCCTAGATGTGATGAATGACTGGATGAGTGAGCTGCAATAAAACAAAAGTGTAAATGAATACTGTAGTTTCTTTATTTAAGACATCAGATGCCAGAGTGTTGGCCGAAATTTACAGTAAAACAGGCAGTAAAGTTATTTCTATGTGCACTAAAAGAAAAGCTTAGTGAATTTATCTATATGTTGGTTTTTGCCTTTTTTGTGGTATTTCTTCAGAATAAAAGAAGAATTTAACCAGTAAAATCATTCTAAGAGATTTTCTTAATTATTAGATTTTTATTTCTGACAACCACGCACTTATTTCAAATGCACTAAATATTGCAAACACACATGTGAAAGCATGACATACCATAGATTTGATCTCAGCAAAACAATACTTTTTATTTTATTGTATTTTATCATGTGTTTGCATTTATAAGCAACTGTCTCTTTTTATTTTATTTGTTGTTTTTCATCCTACAAAGTTTCATTCTTTTTAAATGATCCTGCAGCTGCTTTATTTCAGAGCTTCCAAATGAAACTATTTAAGGTTTTTCATATGAACCTGTAAACAGTTATAGCAAACTTAAGTTTAACACTTTGATAATCCCGAACACTAACATGTGCAGCAGTAGGTGTAGTACAGAAAATATGGAAATAACTAGATGAACACATTAAGGCTGATGTTAAAAAATAAAGAAATAAAACGACTTCTCACATATTTTTGAATATGTTAAACAGTATATTGTCAAAAATGTGTCTTAAAATTTGATTTGAAAGCATGATAAAGACAGTTAATATGCCCTAAAAAAGCAGTGATCCTAGCAGTCTGCATGGACCCCTTCTATAATAATTATTCCAAATTTAATTTCTGAAAAATATAATTTTCTTTTTTGTAATAGGCATTTATAAGTGCAGTGTTCATTTATTAGCTTCAGCAGTAATAACAGTCCCAATTCTTAGCATTTCTAATAAAAATTAAACAACAATTTGGTCTTAAAATGTGAAATGTTGGTAAAACAGTTTGCAGCAACGGCAGAAATGTATTATTTGCAAACTCAGCACGATTTAGTTCATCTTCACCCCCAACCACTAATGTAACACCAGGTTAGCAGGAACAGTCATAAAAAAGCAGACTCCTGTTACAAAATCACTTATTGAAATCTCCTTAAATATGACACAAAGATCTGTTTTGTGGAGATGATCTGACAAATAAGAAAGCAGATATTTTCCTGTCCACTACAGCATCAGTATTTTACATTTAGTCAAACCAGCTTCAGTTTCTGAGTGTTTAATTTACTGTTGACGGTTGATGTTTCTCTGCAATTCTGTGGTTTAAGACATAATTTCACAGCCTTAAAGAATCCAATCCTTCAATCAGTTGAAACCAAGTCAAGCATTCATTTAGATTTTCATGCTGACAGTTCACTGACTATTAAAATAAAAATTTAAATTAAGAAATGTCTAGTTTTTGTTATTTTTACATTCGTGAAGTTTTCTAGACTTTATTCTTTAAATTTTATCCTCCCGTCAAACGTCAACAAAATCTTATTGTTTAACTCATTGAAATCAATACATTTTTAACAAAATCTTCTGGATGAGACATCAAAAATGAAAAATTTAATCATGAAAATTTACACTCCTCTAATGTCATGGAGGAAACAGATGTTTTTTAGCTGCTGAGTTGTTGAAATGATGTTGAATCTCATGCTGTGCTGTTTATAGACTACTGGATGAACTGGATCAGACAGGCTCCTGGAAAAGGACTGGAGTGGATCGCATACATTAGCAGCAGTAGTGGCAGCAAATACTACTCTCAGTCAGTTCAAGGCAGGTTCACCGTCTCCAGAGACAACGGCAAAGAGCAGCTGTATCTGCAGATGAACAGCCTGAAGACTGAAGATTCTGCTGTTTATTATTGTGCTCGAGGCACACAGTGACTGAAGTTGGTTGAACAGCTGTACAAAAACCTACAGTCCTCATCAGACATGAAAAACATCCTAACTTTAATTCTCCCACATCTAAACATCTTTTTTTTTGTAACGGAAATAACTCGATGAATACATAAATGCTGCTGTTAAAAAATAAACAGTTAACAAGACTTCACTCATACTTTTAAATTTGTTAAACAGCATATGTGTCAAAAATGTGTCTTAAATTTGATTTCAAAGCATGATAAATACACTGTTAATATTCCCTAAATAAAGCAGTGATCCTCATAGTCTGCATGGGGCCCTTTGATCAAAATTTATTCCAGACTTAATTTATAAAAATTATAATTTTACATGCAAAAATGTAGTATTCACTTTGTAGCATGAACAATAATAACTGTAAATGAATTTTGAAAAAAAAGATGAATTAACAAATTGGTTTCAAAATGTGAAATGTTGGTAAAACAGTTTGCAGAAATGTGTTGTTTGTAAAAGTCAGCACTATTTAGTTCATCTTCACCCACGACCACGAATGTAACACCAGGTTAGCACAGATTTGTAACAAAGCACTCTTCTGTATAATTGTCTGCTAATTTATTTATTTACTTATTGGTATTGTTTTTTTCTTTTTTTGCATCTAACTGCCCAGGAATTTCTAGACAGCAACACTGACATTGAGTGAATCGTCATGATGAAATCAAAGAATAATAATACTCACATTCATACACTTCTGACACATTTGAAATGATTTTTTTAACCTGGTGCTACTGAACATCTGTTATAAAATCACTTATTGTAATCTCCTTAAATGTGACACAAACATCTGTTTTGTGGAGATTATCTGATAGATATGAAAGCAGATATTTTCCTGTCCACTACAGTATCAGTATTTTACATTTAGTCAAACCAGTTTCTGTTACTGAGTGTTTAATTATCTCTTGATGGTTGATGTTTGTCTGCAAGTCTGTAGCTTAAAACATCATTTAAATACTGAAATCTCTAAAGTTCTAAAAGAATCCAATCCTTCAACCAGCTGAAACCAACTCAATCATTCATTTAGATTTTAATGATATGAGTTTTCAGATCATTAATGAAATAAAATCAATACATCTGTTTTTTGCATAATTCCAGAAATCTATTGTTTTTGTTATTTTCTGCATTATTATATTTTTTAAGAAAATAATCAAATCAAATCAAATCAAACTTTATTTATAAAGCACTTTTCATACAAAAAAAAGCAGCGCAAAGTGCTGTACAACATTTAAAAGCATTAAAAATAAGAATACCAATAAAGTTTTATCTGCATGTTAAATGTTAACATAAAGTTTCAATATTACTCTCTTGGATCAACAAATATTTATCAGAATCTGCTGGATGAGACATCAAAAATCAAAAATATAAAATTAAATAGTGAAACTTTTGAATCGTACTGGATGGTCTGGGTCAGACAGGCTCCTGGAAAAGGACTGGAGTGGATCACGATTATCGAAGATAACAGTAACAGAATCTTTTACTCTCAGTCAGTCCAAGGCAGGTTCACCGTCTCCAGAGACAACAGCAAAGAGCAGCTGTATCTGCAGATGAACAGCCTGAAGACTGAAGATTCTGCTGTTTATTATTGTGCTCGACACACACAGTGACTGAAGTTGGTTGAACAGCTGTACAAAAACCTACTGACTCCTTCTTACTACATTCACAGGCCCCAGCAATAATATAAATGCATTTTTTTTAATTTTTTGCTTTAATAAACAGATACTTCTTTTATGTCACATAGTTTCTTAAAACTTTTCTTTCAGAAAATGTGCTTACTTAAGAAAAGCAGCTAAAGGAGAGGCGTGGCAACATGGCGACGAGGTAGTCACGTCTTTACCAGCTCCAGCACATTTATCCATTAATTACTGTAAAAACGTCAACTTTACTTGCTTAGCTGGCTTTAGTTAATCTCCAGACAATTCGAGACACAACACAATATGTCTGGGAAAGGAAACTCTCGCCAAGAGCGCTCAGCTCGGGGCACTATGGGGCCTACTACTCGACAAGTTAGCGAGAGGGCTGATGTTGAGGATGGCGGCTCCATCTCGGCGGTAATTGAGCTTATCGAATCTTTCCGAGCTGAAACTCGCTCGTCTTTGGACACTTTACAGTCTACTGTCGACTCATTTTCCTCACGTATGGTTGCGGTTGAAACTTCGCTACAAGAATGTGACGACAGGCTAACTGCTCTAGAGGCTAAATGTGAGGCACTGGAGAAATGCAACAAGTTGCTGACAGCCAAGACGGAGGACCTTGAGTCACGGAGCAGGAGCCAGAACCTGCGCATACTGGGTGTCCCAGAGAATTTAGAGGGGCCACGAATTACGGATTTTATGACTGACTTCTTTGCCGTGACATTGGGTGTGAATGTCGGAGATGGCCCGGAGCTGTTGGACCGGGCTCACCGCCTCGCATCTCGGCCAACCTCCGGCCCAAATGCGTCCCCGAGACCGGTGATAGTTCGGGTTCATCACTTCAGAATGAAGCAGCGCATCCTTCAGCTGGCCAGGGAGAAGGGCCCACTCTCGTTCCGAGGACACCCTGTACATATCTTCCCGGACTTCACAACCGAGGTCGCTTCGCGGAGAGCTTCTTTCAACAACATTAAGCAAAAACTCCGGGCTGCAAACATCCGATACGGTCTCCTGTTCCCGGCTCGGCTGCGGATCACGTTCAATGGCAGGAGGTACAGCTTTACTACACCGGAGGATGCAGAGAAATTCTATGTGGATACCATAGCCCCGGCACTCCAAGCAGGTGAAGCACCCGGTACCAACGAAAATGAAGCATGAAAACGACCTCCCCTCATCTCACTGGGCTTTTCTCACATAGCAGCAGCGCGGTCTGACCGTCGGTTCGGCTTCGGGCCTTTTTGGACTAGTTCTAATGTCTTTCCGTCTTGGTTATCTATACTCAAGAACTGAGTGGTGAGTTCATATAACACCCCAGCTAAGCATCTGTTGTTATGTTCTATGCACAATGTGCAGGTGTATATGTATATGCATAGATATATGTGTGTATGTATATGCATGTATGTGCATCTATATGTATAGTGACGTTTGTATATCTATTTTACTTTAAGTGGAGCACTGGTTTAGGTCAAGTAGGATGCTTAATGCATATTTTTCTAGATGCCCCGTTTGGGGGGGCATTTGGGGAGCGGGCGGGGGGTGTTCTTGGGTTTTGTTTTTCCCCACACTTCAGAGGTATGTATTTGTATTTGTATTTTTGTTTTTTGTCTCGGTCAGAAGGGTTGTACTGAACACTAGCATGTTGACAAGGGAATCAGGCAGATCTATAACATATACTGAATGGAGTAATGGCTGATAATACAACAATTAGAATGTGCTCTTGGAACGTCCATGGGATCCAGGACCCAGTGAAACGCAAGAAAATACTTAACTTCTTAAAAAAAGAGAAAGTAGAGTTGGCATTGATTCAGGAGACTCATTTAAATGACAGCGAACACTCCAAACTGAGGAGAGATTGGGTGGGCCAGGTCTTTTATTCCTCCTTCACTTCTAAAAGCAGGGGAGTAGCTATCCTAGTTCACAAGTCCTTACCTTTAACAGAAGTGGAGGTTGAAGCTGACACACTAGGCAGATATATTATGATTAAAGGGACTCTATACGGAGAGCCTGTCTCCTATTTAAATGTATATGCTCCGCCTATTCGTACCCCAGATTTTTACACTAAAGTGTTTTCTATTTTCTCAAAGTGGATAGTTGAATCCTCTGTGATAGCTGGAGATTTTAACTGCTGTTTGAATCCACGTTTAGATAAATCTAATAGGTCAATACAGCCTAATACAGGGCAAGCCCAGTCTCTACTTGGCTGCTGCAGGGACATACATTATATTGATGTGTGGAGAACTCTTCATCCCAATGATAAGTCATACACATTTTATTCTAAAGTACACAAGTCATCCTCCAGAATAGACTATTTTTTCATCTCTGAATATGGCCTTCAGACGGTGCTCTCTTGCTCCATTGGTAACATTCTCATCAGTGATCACGCTCCGGTGTTTCTGGTCTTGTCCAGCAGAGTACAACGCCCTAGGACGCAGTGGCGATTCCCAAATCATCTTATTAAGAATCCGGACTTTAAACAATATTTTACAGAACAGTTCAATTACTTTATTACAGAGAACAATACTCCTGACATTTCCCCTAACCTTCTGTGGGAGACTGCCAAAGCAGTCATTCGTGGATTTACAATTTCTTTCTCTGCCAATCTTAAGAAAAAGCAGAGAGCTGAGCAGCAGAACCTCGAACAAAAGTTAAGTGAACTCCAGGCAGACTTTAATGCTAACCCATCAGTGGATTTAAGACTACAAATTGATGCTACCACTGCAGCCCTGGACATTCTTTTATCTAAGGAGGCTCAGAAGTCCCTTCTATTCACTAAACATAGGATGTATGAATTTGGGAATAAGCCAAATAAATACTTAGCGAACTTGGTGAAGGCTAAACTCACCCCCCAGGCTATCTCTGCTATAAAACATACAAGTGGTAAAATGATCTATAACAATAAAGACATTAACATTTCATTTGTAGAGTTTTACAAAAATTTGTACAGCTCTGAGACGAACTGCCACTCTGACTCTCTAGCACATGATTTTCTTTCAGCTGTTAATCTCCCCCAAATTTCAGATGTACAAAGAGAGTTTTTAAACAGGCCTATTACAAGTGAGGAACTTAAAGAGGCTATCGGCACTTTAAAAAACAACAAGGCTCCTGGGCCAGACGGCCTGACCCCAGAATTTTATAAAGCTTTCTGTGACTTGCTGACTGGCCCTCTGCTTAACATGTTGTCATATTCCTTTAGCTTCGGGGCTCTTCCCCACACTATGATGGATGCTAACATCTCTCTAATTCTTAAGAAAGGAAAGCCTGCAGATGACTGTACCTCCTACAGACCAATCTCTCTGCTGGACATAGACCGGAAATTACTTGCCAAAATACTAGCCAGGAGACTTGAAGGTGTCCTTCCTGATATCATCTCTGTGGACCAGACTGGTTTTATATCGGGTCGCAATAGTAGCAACAATATGAGGAGACTGTTGAATCTTATACAGCACAGTTCAGGGTCAAAGGTCAAATCTCTTGTGATTTCTCTGGATGCAGAGAAGGCCTTTGATAGGATTGAATGGCCTTATTTACTGGAGGCCCTTTCTAAATTCAACTTAGGTGATAGTTTTATTAAGTGGATATCTCTTCTTTATGCTGCCCCGCAAGCTTCAGTCATCACAAATGGTCTGAAGTCTCCTGCTTTCACTGTGAGGCGTGGGTGCAGACAGGGCTGCCCTGTCTCACCACTGCTTTTTGCCCTTGCTATTGAGCCCCTAGCGGAGGCCATTAGGAATGACCGTTTAGTGGCAGGTATAGAGGTCGGTCCTGTAAACCATAAAATCTCCTTGTATTGTGATGATGTCTTGTTGTTCCTCAGTAGCCCAGAGACTTCTATAGCTAGGGTAGTGGAAATAATTAGTGACTTTAGTCAATTTTCAGGCTATAAAATTAATTATTCTAAATCTGAGGCGATGCCCTTGACCCCTGACCTGCCCTGGTCTCCCACTTGCTCTGCCCCTTTTCGCTGGTCCCCATCTGGATTTGTCTATCTAGGCATAAAAATTACCCCATCAATTTATGGCCTTTACAAAGCAAATTTTGTACCCCTGATTCGCAAGATTAAAGAAGACCTTGCTCGATGGACAGCCCTGCCTCTCTCCCTTCTGGGTAGAGTAAATCTGTTTAAGATGACTATACTTCCACGTTTGCTGTACCCGTTCCAAATGATCCCTGCTCTCTTAACACGCAAATCACTCTCTGTTCTTAACAGTTCTCTTTCATCTTTTCTTTGGAAAAATAAGCGGGCCAGATTAAAACTTGCAGTTTTGCAACGACCTCTGGAGGAGGGGGGTCTTGGGGTTCCAGACATTAAACGCTACCAAGTTGCATGTTTGTGCATTTATCTTTGGCATTGGTTCAAAGAGGACCCAGACTCAACCTGGCTATTATTGGAGGCTCACCCAGTGACCCCTGTTCCTCTCTGTAATCTCTTACATATTTCTAAGAAATGGGTTAGCCTTAATGTAAAAAAAAACTTAATTCTACAAAACACCCTTAAAATCTGGAGACTGGCAAGGAAATTTGAAAATCAAGAGGGTTTCCTCTCTCTCCTTACTCCTATTCACTCAAACCCTGATTTCCCTCCTGGTTTAGAGGATCACTCTTTCTCCCTCTGGGCCACTAGGGGTATTAAGACTGTAGGTGATCTTGTGGTGAATGGCTTCATGATGTCATTTGATCAGCTTAAGGAGAAATATAATCTTCAGCAGAATCAATTTTTTAGATATTTGCAAGTGCGCAGCTTTGTCACCTCTGTCATTAAATTATACCCTAATGGTTTCTCCCTCTCAACAATTGAGGATATATTGAAAAATTCCGACTCTGAGAAACTCATTACTAAGTTCTATAGGGCCCTGTTAATCCCGAGCACTATCTATACTGCTCGTGCGAAAGCCCTCTGGGAGGCTGATTTTGGGGCTACTATCTCTGATGACGAGTGGAGTGGGGTTTGGCAGAGCTCCTCAGGTTGCCTATCGACAAATAAAGCCAGGGAATTACAATTCAGAATCATACATCGGCTTCAAATTACCCCAGTGAGACGTAACAAGTTTAATCATTTGCTTTCAAAATACTGTAACAAATGTCAAATTAATGAAGGCTCATATTTTCATTGTATTTTCGACTGTCACCTTGTAACTGACTTCTGGTGTCGTGTATGTAAAGAAATTGACATTATTTTCAAGAAGAAACTATCCCTAAAACCTATCTCCTGTATTTTGGGTGTTCAGCTTACTGCAGTGAATCTAACCCCTCCCTCATTGAAGCTGCTTCAGGTGTTTTTGTTTGGTGCCAGGAGATGTATTCTTCTCCACTGGATATTGGACACTGTCCCAACTACCTCACTTTGGATCAGGAACATTATAGAACTTGTCCCTCTTGAAGCAATAAGCTTCTGGCTGAAAGACAATCCATTTAAGTTCTTCAATATGTGGAAGCCTTTTCTGGACTATATTGGCGAGGATGGGGCCCAGGCTCTGCGGAGGGGTCTATATGGACTAGCATGGACTGAAATATCTGAGCACATCCACCTTTAGCTCGCCACTACCTGATCGATGTATGTGATGCCCCTTGAGTTATTATTCTGCACAATGCCTTCTGCGCCTATGTTGTATGCCATCTGCATGTTTGTACATGTCTATATTTCATCCTAGTACCTTGATGTTTGTGAGGGAAATGTTCTTTATGTTCTTATGTTTGTACGTGTGTTTCTAAAATTAAATAAAAATATTTATAGGAGAAAAGCAGCTAAATTGCTCTCTATGCACTGTAAGAACAAAGGAAATGCTTCATCAATAGAGCAACAAACACACTTTTCTTACTGATCTTAGATGTGTGGTTTTCCAACACTGGATGGGATGAATGCTTAAAGCTGCTGCTTGTCATGTATTTGTATGTTTGCTGTTGGAAGCTCCTTCAGTGTCAGAAGTGAGAGTGTGATTAAAGACTGATGAAACATTATTCCTGCAGGATTAAACAGTAATAGACTTCTGTGTATCACAGGTGAATGAACTATTCTTGAATGTGACTGCTGTTCTTGTTTTAAACTCTTGAGGGCAGACAAAGACAGCTTTAACTAGAGTCCCTATATTATCAGAGTAGCCATAGATATAAACAAACACCAGATGGCTCATGAGCGCTGTCAGCCTATGGGGAGCGACATCGCCACATGGCGGCCATCTTGGGACAGGGCTGCTCGATCACTCATAACATTAAAGTCAATGGAGCATGGATTTTAAAATCACTGTGGATTGCTCAATTTTCAACCGATTTTAGAACAGCTTGGTTTGTTATAAACGTCAGAGATGTACTTCTTTTACTGCTTACATAAGAATAATTAAAACCATTGAATTCGTATAATAATGAACACAGATATCATCTTTTTTCAGCATAAATGGATGTAAATGTAATTTTATTATTTAGCATTGCACTTCTTTATTACTATCAGCTTTCTAATGCACAGATAAAAACAAAGCTCAACCAAAATCAACGCACAACAAACAGAGATGTTGTCTTTTCTTTTCCTGAACCCGGTGCCTACATTACCCACAATGCATTTCGACTGCAGGCTAACGAATCCAGGCATAGATGTATACAAACAATAAGTCTAAGGTCTCAATCAAAGTCTCTTAACAAGCAAATAAATACAACCACAACCACAAAGAATGTAATTTCACCTAAAGATTAGGTTCTCAAAAAACGTTGGTCTCAGGAAAACCTAATAATTGAAAATCAGATTGTGAGTAACACCATCTTCAATGTGAGTAGCCAGGCAGAAAAGACACACAACTATGCCGCATTTTTCAAAACGAAAAGCTGCGATTTCGGAATTGAGCCTGAATCATAGCCACGTTAATAAGGTTTGTAATAAACTAAACCGTTTGTAAATCAATCAAGAATTGAGCGAGTTATGAGTGTTAAAGTGAGGAAATCATCCACCTTACCATTGACTACAGTACAGTGCGCCAGAGCAGTCCCCTGTCCTAAGATGGCCGCCAAGTGACGACGACGCAGACTCCGTCTCGAGCCATCGAGCGTTTGTATATATCTATGAGAGTAGCGACAACTGGGGATTTGACGCCATTTTGTTTCCATTCACTCAATATGGGACGCTCAGCGCGAGGTGCACATTCACGAAAACTAGCTATTTGTGTATTGCTTACTGATTTCAAGACATGTTTTGGACAAAATATTTTGCTGGCTTGTTTTGTCTGGATGTCCAAGGTTGGATTATGGCCATTTTTTGTTTAATATTTTCATCTGTGACCAGTTTTGAGCCTTCAAAAGTGAGTTGTGCCGTTTACGTTATTTGCTGCTGTCGGACAAATGTGTTTATATTACCCGCTGTGGTAATCACATCTGAAAGTGGTTTATACCGGCGGATTCATGAGAATCTAAGCTTTCCATGGGTGTATAATGTTTCTGTCATCGAGTTTGCAGCTTCGGTCAATTTAGCAAAATACGTTTGCACATACGGGCCGCTGAAGTTTAACGGGTGCATTTCCATGTATGAAAATGGTCAAAGTCAAAATAACCACAACTGCCTAAAATCAAATCAAACTTTTCTATCTGTCATTCACCCATACATCATAACATGAAAGTACATACATGGGACTAACCTGGCACAAAAACGATGATGAAGTCGGTTTCCATCCCACTCTCCGGACTTTATTTTCCCACAGTTTCCTTCTTTCAGGATCACTGGGAAACCTAAACATGTGGAAACCCTTCTCTGACCGATTTGTGCACCCAAAGGCACAACAGCCCGTCATTTTTCAGGTATTTAGGAAGCGAAAAAGGACCTAGAATTACTCTCTGCGGTGTAAACAACGTTAACAGGAAAACCCGGCGTTCATGAATAGGAAACAAAATGGCGTCTATAGATCACGTGACCAAAATTTTTTGGACCCGTCATGTCGATACTCTGATAATATAGGGACTCTAGCTTTAACTTCATGGTGATTAGTTGTTTTCTAATATTCATCACCTCCTACAAACTTTTATGACAAGAAATGACCTCTGTCACATTCAGCTTTGCACCACTGCTTCACTGTTTACTGCTTTTTGTTATTATTGTTTTTGCATTGTTATCTCTTTCAAGACCTTCAAGTGGCTAAATTCAATGAACTGTTTTGAGTTATATTTGATTGACAAAGTCAACAACATGTTCTTGTGTAACTCACCTCAATCAGTAAATATTTAACATAATCTGCTGGATGGGAGGTAAAAACAAACAAACAACTAAATAATGAAAATGTAATCTTCTCTAATATCATGGAGGAAACAGATGTTTTTTAGCTGCTGAGTTGTTGAAATGATGTTGAATCTCATGTGCCGTTTATAGACCTGCCCTCTGATTTGACTGATGCAGGAGGAGCCTCATGGAAGCATTTTCATGTGGATTCAGTTTATTTAAAGGACATTTACAGACTTGAAGACATATCAGTCACATTGTCAACATGGATCACAGACAGCTCACACTGTTGGTGGTTGCTGTGTTTGTTTGGAGTGGTGCTGAAGGTTGGAGCATGACAGAGTCTGAAGCAGCAGTGAAAAGACCTGGAGAGTCCCACAGACTCACCTGTACAACATCTGGAATATCATTTAGTAGCTGGTGGATGCACTGGATCAGACAGGCTCCTGGAAAAGGACTGGAGTGGATCGCTGCTGATAGTGGCGGCAGCAGCAAATACTACTCTCAGTCAGTCCAAGGCAGGTTCACCGTCTCCAGAGACAACAGCAAAGAACAGCTGTATCTGCAGATGAACAGCCTGAAGACTGAAGATTCTGCTGTTTATTATTGTGCTCGAGAGACACAGTGACTGAAGTTGGTTGAACAGCTGTACAAAAACCTACAGTCCTCATCAAACATGAAAAACATCCTCAGTTTACATAATTCTCTGACACCTATACACCTGTTTTGCAACCAGTGACAATTTAAAGATATTCCTGAGAAATAATTGTTACTAAACCTAGATTGTAAGAACATATTCTACATAATACCTTAATGTCTTGTCACTGAAACTTGTGCACTTGCTGCCTCTTAACTGGAATGCAGTATGTGTAAAAAAAATGTTTTAAAGTTGAATATAATAGTGTCCTAATTTTTAATTTAATTTAATTTAATTTAATTTAATGTAGTTTAGTTTTTGCACCTAGCTGCCCAGGAATGTCGGCAAGAAACACTAATTCTGAGTGAATTATCATGGGGAAATAAAATAATATTTAAACTAACATTCCAAACACTCCTTACATATTTTTAAATATTTTTTTCAGTCTGATGCTACTGTCATCTAAGTGTCTCACAGACAGGTTTGGAAATAAGCTACATTTCCTACAGTGCTCATCAGACCTTCCTCACATGAAGAACCTTATAAATGAACGAGAAACTTCATTTTTGGTACCAGTGACTTTTTAGTTGGGTTTTACAGCCACAATCATTAACGTCAGGTTGAATTCCTGAACATCTTACAAACAGTTTCAGGTGTGACGCTGGATTTTTATCTGCAGTGAAAGGCTGCATGCAGATAACAGACGCTGCATTAAAGCGGCAACTAAATGAAAGCATTTAGTTAGAGTCACTTTACATTAGAATAGAAAGATCTGTTTGAGAGATACAGATCTTTTTTGTCATCTGATTGTGTCCAAATTGCAGGGATTCAAAGTAAAATTTTGCGTCTTTTGTATCAGCATTAGTTCATGTATTGAAGAGCTGAAACATGGCTCAGAGTTGAGTTTCCTTTGCTTCATATGTTGGATTCTATGCAAACTCAGTGGCCTCCTTTGTTACTCAGCTATAAAAACTTCTCATCAGACTGCAGAGTGGAGTTCACAGCAGCACAGGTTCATCATAAACCATGTTTGTGTTTGCTCTGTTTCTGCTCTTTGCAGCTGGACGTGAGTCTCTTATAACATCTGTATATTTGTCATCATCAGCAGTTCTTATTTTATTATACAAACTGATCATTTGTCACAATGATGTTTATTTTTTTTAACAGGTGTGAAGTGTGAACAGTTGACACAACCACAATCTGTGACTGTGCAGCCAGGTCAACGTCTCTCCATCACCTGTCAGGTCTCTTATTCTGTTAGTGACTACTACACAGCTTGGATTGGGATGATATCTGGATCTACAACATACTACAAAGATTCACTATAAAAGCAAATTCAGCCTTTCCACAGATGACTCCAGCAAAACAGTGACTCTGAATGGACAGAATATGCAGCCTGAAGACTCTGCTGTGTATTACTGTGCCAGAGACACACAGTGACACAAATGATCAGTAGACCTGAACAAAAAGCCCTCAGTGTCTGAACACTTGTAACATGAAGCCACCAGAGGAGGAGCCCTCAGACCAGGAATGAATTCAGACCAGTTCACTGTTAAAGAAAGTAGCAGCTTATTTATCAATGAAGGTGTAAAACAAGTTGACACCACTCATCAAAATGTGCAACAATAATATTAACTAATACTATGAAGCCTTATATACAGTGCTGCTGTTGTTGTAGAATCTACTTGAATACAGTGTATGAGGACAGAAGAGTTCTCATTAGTTAATCTTTAACATCATATTTTCTATGTATTTTGAATTACATGCATACACTTTTTTGCATTCATTTCTGCTTTCAAAGTCAATATTCATTCTGATTGACGGAAAGAAAATATAACATCACCTTATGTCCGGCAAAGATAAGGTTTTGATGTGGGACAACTTAAAGTAAAATCAAGAAAAATTCCAACCTCCTCGTGAGAAAAAGGTCAATGCCAAATGTAGCTGTCAAATTTGACTGTCGAGAAGAAGAAAAACTTTAGAGTTTAGAGCAAATTTCTTTTTTTTTTTTTTTTTTTTTTTTTTTTGTCCTGTCCGGCAACAGAGCAGGCAGAATGAGGATCTGGCTGCTGCATTGTGCCATACAAGTTTGCTTTTCCAAGGGGAGTTTGTAAGTATAAGACTCCCCTTGATACTGTACAGTAATGTATTTAGTTTGAATACTTGTTGATTAGTTAAATATACATAAATTTGCCGGACCTGACAGGGGAAAGGCAGGAAGAGAGAAACGAGAAAAGGAGAAAAAAAAAACAACAAGAGGGGATAGTGAAGAGAAAAGGAAAAGTGCAAGAATACAATTATCTTTCAATTGAAACCAACACAACAGACAACAAGCTAGTACACCTTAACAAAGACACACCGGAATGCATCCTACGGGTTTTGTTAGGAAACACAGCTAGTAATTATTCAGATCATCTATGTGAAACACACAAACTGAGGAAACATGTCTTTTGATATTTTGGCACCCAGACAAACTTAACACCCCACAAGACAACATGGTTGCTATGTCCACATGCAGAGTACGGTGCAATTGTGACTGTGATCATGCAACTATGACCTCTGACCTCTGTGAAGGCCAGAAGCGGGCCCGAGAGCCCACAAGACCCAGGCGAGCCGGCAGCAATCCCAGAGCAGAGATCCGAGCCACCAAACCACGAGGACGACCCCGGATCGGCCCGGAAGGGGGCAGAGGGAGAACCCGGCCAGGACCTCCAGCGCCCAGCAGGGCCGGGCCCCAGGCGACCAAGATCGGCGGCCGCCGACCCCGCCAGGGGCCGGAGGCCCAGGGCGGACCCAGCACAGGACCCCGGGCCCCAGACATCCAAGAGGCAACCCCCGCCCCCCCAGGCAGAGGGCCAACACCGCCAGGGGAACCAGCCAGCCCAGACGGCCACCCGGCATGGGCCGGCGCCTCCACCGCAGCCAAGGATCCAGGGCACCCCACCCTTAGAGCAAATCTCTTATTGTCATTTTGACTGACTCACATCCATTTAATATAAGATCACATGCTCTATCCTGAATTTGTTCTTCATGATCACATTATCAGCAGTTTTCTTCATTTTTGTTCCTGCTGAAATTCTCTTTCTCTGGCTTCCTGAAAACAGAATGGCATACCAATAGTTTCAAGTAAAAAGTTAACAGTATAAAATGTGTTTAATACAGCAAATTTTGTTTTTGTTGTTGATCTTTACATGATGTAGACGTGAACAACCAACTCCACAATGTGTTTGTCAACCTTATACACAAACTAAAGTGAAACATGGACAACAGGACATTTGATGAATGGTTCTTCTACAGTAAACATTCATTCATTTATTGTCCAGTTTCACTCACTGAGAGTCCAGTCAGTGATAGTTAAATGTTGTCCTTCCTGTGAGGAGGAGTCCATGCAAAACACAAATGTCTTCTACTTCTGTGACTGCAGTGAGGATGACAGAGAACAGTGGACTCACAGTTTAACATGATGGATTGTAGGACAGCTCTGCTGCTTTTAACTCTCTGCTGGACAGGTGAACATTTTCACTGATATTGATGTGACAGCTTTTCGTTTGTGCCACCAGTGTACTACATTACATGCATTGTTTTCTGGTTTAACAGGTGTTGATGGTCAGACTCTGACAGAATCTGGATCAGCAGTTAAAAGACCTGGAGAATCCCACAGACTGACCTGTACAGGATCTGGATTCACATTCAGCAGCTATGACATGCACTGGGTCAGACAGGCTCCTGGAAAAGGACTGGAGTGGATTGCCTGGATAGATGATGGCAGTGGTAGCTACAAATCCTACTCTCAGTCAGTTGAAGGCCGGTTCACCATCTCCAGAGACAACAACGTACAGCAGCTGTATCTGCAGATGAACAGTTTGAAGACTGAAGATTCTGCTGTTTATTATTGTGCTCGAGAGACACAGTGACTGAAGTTGTGTTTGCAGCTGTACAAAAACCTACAGTAGTCCTTACTTGGTATTAATTTATTCATTTATTTAATCAAGTACCATGCAATTATCATAGAACACGTAGAACTGATACATTACATATAGTGTGTACATAGAGGGTGTAGCGTTGAGCAAATTTTCAATGTGAACATATTTCTATGTCCTTTTTTTTAAACACATATTTAAAAATAAAGTATTTTCAAAATATTTTGTCAATGTCTTATATATGTTGTTTGGTTTTATTTTTGTAGTAATCTTCTATTAAATTGTTACCTGATTTTACTGTTTAATTTCCATGGATGCATTCATTACATTTTATGACCCGATACAATTTCCTCAATAAAGTTGATTTTTAACTTTGATACATTATTACAGAAGCTTTTGCACTAAACACCCACACTGACTGCAGCTTTATGGGCGGCTGATCAAAATCCCACATTGGTCTGATCCTCCCCAATAATTCACCATATGTTTGCTTTTTCTTCATTTATTTTTCCTTGTGTCATATTATATCATAAAATCTGTCCAACTGTACAGAGTGTATCAACAATAAATGATCAAAAAATGATCCTGCCATTATCACTTCTTCATAAACATGGCAATGCAACACCGCATCTTTTGTAATTGCAATAAAAACTTAAAAATGTCAATTTTTGTGATCATTTTAACTGATGTTTCTCCCATAATAAGTAATGAGTGAGCTGGACAAACATTCTGTATTTTCAGTCACATTGGAGTATCATGTATTGATCATTAGCAGTGACTGTATGTTAAAATCCTTCATCTCAAAAGTTACTGAGGCAAGTGGATGTCAAGATGAACAGCAGCATTCTGAAGCAGCTGCTCTGTGTTCTGGTGCTCAGGAGAAAGAGATCAAACTCGGATGACAGAGGTTTTTTCTCAAATAAAGTTCTCTCTGAATTTAGTATTTACATATATTTGAAGACTGAAGATTCTGCTGTTTATTATTATGCTCGACACTCAGTGACTGAAGTTGGTTGAACAGCTGTACAAAAACTTATATTGGTCAGATAACCACGAATATTGGACTGTATGTTTAGTTATTTATCACATATGCTTCTGTAGATGACATGAAATCTTACAAAAACTGTCCAGCAGTGGAGGCAATCAACAATGCAGCAGAAAAGACCATGAAAGCTGCAGAATAACACATTATTACTAAAGATTAAACCCATTCAGAACACTCCTTTTGCTGAAATTAAACTCATACGAATACAATGAATTTTCTCAAGTTGTGTTGCGTCATTAAAGATAATTTCTGGTAAAAATTTTCCTGGGATTTTGGAAAACTAAACATCTTGTCATGTGTGTATTTCCATCTCTGAGCAGCTCTTTATTTCCACAGTCTTCTACTATTATTTCTTATTGTTGGCCAACTACATTTCATACTATTTGCAGAATCCTGATTGCTGCAGCTTCAGTGTGCAGAAAATGAATACAGTCTAAACAGAATGTGACTGACAAACCTTATTTAACAATAAAAACTGGGAAATATCATAAATTATGAATCAATTTCATTTGGCAGGAATCAAACTTTGAATTAAACTGCTTTAACTGTCCAAGTTCAACATACATGACAAAGATGAAGGCCAAGAACACTCCAACACTTTTCTTCCTGTGAGGAGGAGTCAATGTAAAGCGTCTTCAGCCTACTTATGTGACTGCAGAGAGGATGACAGAGACTAGTGGACACACAGTTTAACATGATGGACTTGAGGACACCATTGTTGATTTTTACCATTTTGTGGGCAGGTGAAGACTTTCACTGATGTTGGTTTGATCATCCGTCTTCACAAAGTTACCAATTTACAACAAGTGAGAATTTTCTTGTTTGTCTCTGCAGGTGTTGATGGTCAGACTCTGACTCAATCTGAATCAGTTATTAAAAGACCTGGAGAATCCCACAGACTGACCTGTACAACCTCTGGATTCACATTCAGCAGCTACGGGATGCACTGGGTCAGACAGGCTCCTGGTGAAGGACTGGTATGGACTGCTGCTTTTGATTCTATTGGCGGCAGCAACAAATATTACTCACATTCAGTCCAAGGCAGGTTTATTGTCTCCAGAGACAACGACAAAGAGCAGCTGTATCTGCAGATGAACAGCCTGAAGACTGAAGATTCTGCTGTTTATTATTGTACTCGGAACACACAGTGACTGAAGTTTGTTGAACAGCTGTACAAAAACATGCAGCATTTATTTCTATTGTAGCTCCTGAGAAAGAATTACACTTTCCGTTTATCTCTAGATAGATTTGGGCAATAAACTGGATAAACTGGTCAGACAACACGGACAGCATCTACAGGAAAGTACAGAGTCGTCTGTTTTCCTGAGGAGACTGGGGTCCTTTAACATCTACAAAAACTGCTGTGGATGTTCTACCAGTCTTTCATGTCAAGTGTTCTCTTGTATGCTGTAGTTTGTTGGGGAGGAAGCATTAAAAAGAGGGATGCTGAATGACTGGACAGACGGGTGAGGAGAGCTGGCTCAGCGGTGAGCACAGAGCTGGACTCTCTGTTTTCAATAGCAGAGAAAGATTCTCTCCATCCAGAACAACACACAGCATCCTCTACACAGGACTGTGATCAGTCAGAGGAGTGTTTTCAGCTCCAGGCTGCTGTTTCTGACCTGCTCCACCAACTGACTCAGAAACTCTTCTGTCCTCCTGGCCATCAGACGGTACAACTCATCACTGAGTGATCTGGGAGGATCACAGTCATAATCACATTAGGACCAATGTTATTATTGTTATAGAATGTCCATGCACCTGAGGTAGTTCAATATAACTTTGTCTTACTACCTGTCAAAGTCACTTTAAATCACTGTGCCTTGAAATGTGTAAATACTGTGTAGTATTCTAAAGATTTTAAAATTAGGAAAGTTTTTTATAGTATGGTATTGTACAGCAAGATTTCCAGAACATATACTAACCTTTATTGCTAGTGTTACTAACCTGCCTTTTTGTTATTTTATGTTGTTGTATGTACGCTGCTGAACATTTGAATTCCCCCCTGGATTATTGAAGCATCTATTTATCTATCTAGATGAAAACTTAAAAAGCAGCAATAGCGATCATTTAAGGGAAACATTGCAATGTGCTGAAATCATTGTAATGGGAATGAGGCAGCAGAATAAAAGGTACAACAATCCAAAAGTGGAAATATTTATGTGAAATCTGAAGTGAGACACAATAAAAACTGTAAATGAAATTAAATGCTGCAGTTTCTTTATTGAAGACATTACAGGCCAGTGTGTGACAAGTTTCTCTTTCCTCTCTCATTTAAAGGCACAAATATATCTGCTGTTCTCGCTGATTTTAACTGAATGAAACTGAAAGATCTACACTGACATCAAACATGTTTTTCACTCCTCAGTCAGCTACACCATTAATGTTTTTTTCAGACGAAGTTAATCCACAATTTCCTCCTTTTCCTCACAGATGACAAACTGCTCAAATACATAATATCTCTATTGTTGGAGTTTATAATTCACTCTCTCTCTCATAGTTCAGCACTGATCTGATCTTTCAGAACTGTATCTCCAAAGTCTCAGACAGGTGAAAATGCAAATCCACAATCTCCACCCATTCTTCCTGCACTATACATAAATATATAACCTTCATATGAGCCTTTACACTCACAGTCTCTGCTGAGGTTTCATCATGACACTTTTACAAAGTCTCTTCCTTGTCGCTCTCATTTCAGGTAAGTCAAGTCTGGATCCTGCAGAGGAAAAGAAAATGATCTCCAGATGCTGCTGCCATCTAAACTCTGTGTCCTTTCAGCTGCTCGGGGTCAGTCCCTCACCTCGTCAGATCCACTGGTCAGCAGAGCAGGACAATCAGTCACTCTGTCTTGTAAAGTTCAAGGACTCTCTCTGACTTGGCTGCACTGGATCCGTCAGAAACCAGGACAAGCACTGGAATGGATCGGACGCATTGACGGTGGAACTGGAACAAGATTCTCTCAAAGTCTCCAAGGACAGTTTTCCATCACCAAAGACACTTCTCTAAACGTTGTGTATTTAGAGGTGAAGAGTCTCAAACCAGAAGACTCTGCAGTTTATTTCTGTGCACAAGAGACACAGTGACACAAGAGTCAACAACGCTGTACAAAAAGTGAACAACAACCATCACTGAGTGAGAAGCACTGAAGCATGTCAGGCTTTAAAAGACACTTTTTCAGCTGAATAATGGACAATTATTAATGAAACACATCAATAAAGTTTATCAGTCTGGTGTCAGAATGTTTATCATGACTCACTGCAATAATAACAGCAGAAAATCAACCACAGAGAAAACTTTCCTTTCAAAACAACATTCAGTTTTTCTACATTAACCTGAAGTAAACAACCATCTAGATGGTCCATTAGAGGTTGTGCTAAATGTTTTAGTGTGGTCACTCTGGAAGACGCACTATTTGATCCTGATTTAAATATAATTTATTCAACAATATGCAAAAAAAAAAACCCACATAAAAGGAAGTGTGTGTTTCCCAAATACAGGAATATTTATGTGAAATCTGAAGTGAGCCGCAATAAAATAAAATAAAAAAATACATTAGAAGCCTTTGTGTGACAAGTTTCTGTCTTCTCTCACTATAAAGAGACAAACAGGACTAATTTAAAGATTTATACTGACATCAAACATGTTTTTCACTCCTCAGTCAGATGCTCCATTAATGTTTCTTTCAGATTAAGTTAATCCACACTTTCCTCCTTTTTCTCACACATGAAAATGATGTGAAAACTCTAGAAGATACATTAGAGGCTGTGTTAAATGTTCAAGTGTGGTCACTCCAGAAGACACACTGTTGATTTAAATGTAATTTATTCAACATTATGCAAATAAAGCTCACATAAAAGGAAGTGTGTGTTTCTGTGTCAGTGAGAGGAAACCAGAGCTCACATCAGTTGAGCTCCAACATCAACATGTTCTCTGCAGCTCTGATTCTGCTGCTGGCTGCTGGATCCTGTGAGGAGCTTTCACTGGATTCACACTCATCAACACATTACAAACACTCAGTAATATGATGAATGCTGGAGATAATGTTGATTTGTGTCTCCACAGGTGTGAACAGTATTGATCTCATCCAGCCAGACTCAATGCTTGTGCAGCCTGGACAGACTCTGACCATCACCTGTCAACAGTCTGGTTATTCTGTGACTTCTAACAGCTATGCAACAGGTTGGATCAGACAGCGTGAAGGAAAAGCAATGGATTGGATTGTGCAGCAGTGGGGTAGTGGTACACTTTGGCAAAATGATGCTCTGAAGAACAAGTTCACTTACACCAGAGACACTTCTGCAGGAACAGTGACAATAACAGGACAGAATATGCAGCCTGAAGACTCTGCTGTGTATTACTGTGCCAGAGACACACAGTGACACAAATGATCAGTAGACCTGAACAAAAAGCCCTCAGTGTCTGAGCACTTGTAACATGAAGCCACCAGAGGAGGAGCCCTCAGACCAGGAATGAATTCAAACTGTTCATTCAAAGTTTAAAATGTGTCTTCTTTGTTTGACTCACAGTATCTATGCTAAAGTATCGAGCTGGATTAAGATTAAAATCATGAAAACAAAGCATTAACAAGCCCCTTATGTTAGCAAAGTTCATATTTTAGCATCCTGCTGTGGGTTTCTCAAAACTGGTTGTTCTGAAATTTAAACATTCAAAGTTTGCTGGAACTTCAAAGCTTTAAAAATCTACGTATGAAAACATTGAAATTAGACACAAGTTTAAAATTTATATAAACTAATTAAATGTAGCTGGCTATAACAACAACAACGATAACAACAACAACAACAACAACAACAACAAAAGGAATGCAAATAACTCCATCAATTTCCGTTGTTTCACACAGTTTTTATTTCTGACTGAAAATTGTTCCGTTAGTTTCATCGAATGGAAAATGAATCATTACAACATCCATGTAAAGTCATTTTTGATGTTTAAATAACGTTCTCTGGCATCTTGAAAATTGATCATTGTGAGGAAAGTAACAGGATAATATATGAACTGATTTGTCCAGAAGTTATGTTTACGTCAGTTATTCTTTTTAGTAATTCTGTCTTGTTAAAATGTTGCAGAATTTTAGTTCAGTTCCCTCCTTCCTGTGAGGAGGAGTCAATGCAAATCTCAACATTTTTCCACAGCTACTTCTTCAGCTGCAGAGAGGAAAACACAGAGTTGGACACTTTGTGGAAGATGATGGACTACAGGACAGGACTGCTGCTGTTAACTCTCTGCTGGGCAGGTGAAGGACTTCAACAATCCTGATTTGACACGACTCTTACATGAGTATGGACAGAATTCATTTGATGTTTTCTTCATGTCTTGGCAGGTGTTGATGGTCAGACTCTGACAGAATCTGAATCAGTGGTTAAAAGACCTGGAGAATCCCACAGACTGACCTGTACAGGATCTGGATTCACATTCAGCAGCTTTCCTATGAACTGGGTCAGACAGGCTCCTGGAAAAGGACTGGAGTGGATCGCTTTTGTGCACACAGGCAGTTCTCATTTCTATTACTCCCAGTCAGTCCAGGGTAGATTCACCATCTCCAGAGATGATTCCAGCAGTAAAGTCTATCTACAGATGAACAGTCTGAGGACTGAGGACACAGCAGTGTATTACTGTGCCCGAAGACACACAGTGAGAGACAGAAATAGAAGAGTGGCACAAAAACTACTTCCTCTTTTAATCACCACCATGGAGACGGCAGTGTGAGGTTTAGTGACAACAGCATGAGAGAAACAAGTCACCTTTTATAATGTCTGTTTATGAAAGATTTAGTGAATTTCCAGAAGATTTTAATCTTTGAAGAAAGTATAATAATATAACAATCAGAGTGTCAACACACATGGACAGAATATTGAGATGTTGATGCAGTAAAACAGGCAGTAAATTTATTTCTATCTGCAAAGAAAGAAAAGCTCAGTGAATTTATGTATGTGCAAATGTTTGTCATTTTTTTCCTGATATTTCTTCAAAAATAATAAAATAACCTAAACAGTAAATTAATCCTATTGCAATTAAATTACTTATAAACCACACTGGATGATGTTCTATTTTATTTTTGTTTCTGACAACCAAACATATTAAATTAAAATGCACTGAATATTGCAAACATACATATGAAAGCATGACATACCAAAAACAAAACAAAACAGTATTTTCAGTTTTATTTCATTTTGTCATTTGTTTGCATTTCTAAGCAACTGTTATTTTATTTGTTGTTTTTCATCCTACAAAGTTTCATTCTTTTTAAATGATCCTGCAGCTGCTTTATTTCAGAGCTTCCAAATGAAACATTTAAGGTTTTTCATATGAACCTGCAAACTTGTAAACAGCTACAATAAACTTGCACTACTAGTCCTGAACTGTAACTTCAGTGTGCAGCAGTAGGTGTAGTACAGAAAATATGGAAATAACTAGATAAATACATAAATGCTGCTGTTAAAAAATAAACAAATAAAAAGACTTCAGTCATATTTTGAAATTTGTTAAACAGCATGTATGTCCAAAGTGTTTTTAAAATTTTATTTCAAAGCATGATAAAGACACTGTTAATATGCCCTAAATAAAGCAGTGATCCTTATAGTCTGCATGGGGCCCTTTTGTCATAATTAGTCCAAATTGAATTTATGAAATTATAATTTTCTGTATTTGTGATAAACATGTATAAATGCAGTATTAGTTTATTTGCATTAACAAAAGTAACAACCCTGCATTTCTAATAGAAATGTGAAGTAATTTGACCAACAATTTGGTTTCAAAATGTGATATGTTTGTAAAACAGTTTGCAGCAACAGCAGAAAAATCAGCACTTTTTAGTTGGATGTTCACCCTTAACCACTAATGTAATACCAGGTCAGCAGGAATAGATTAGTGTTTAAAAAATAAGCAGTCTGCAGTTTTATTGCTTTTGTTTTGTTTTGTTTTTTGATTGCTGATTATTGTTGTTGTTTTTTGCATCTACCTGCCCAGAAGCTGCTGGAAGGCAAGACTGATACTGAGTGAATTATCATGGTACAATGAAATAATAGATATTAAAACTAATATTCCAAACACTCCTTACATTTTATCAAATGCTTTTCTTCTCCCAGTGCTACTAAATGTCTGTTATAAATCACTTATTGTAATCTCCTTAAATGTGACACAAAGATCTGTTTTGTGGAGATTATCTGACAGAGAAGAAAGCAGATATTTTCCTGTCCATTACAGCATCAGTATTTTACATTTAGTCAAACTTCAGTTCCTGAGTGTTTAATTTCCTCTTGAAGGTTGAAGTTTCTCTGTCAGTCTGTGGCTTTAAACAAAATTTCAACACTGAAACTTTTGAAGGTCTGAAAGAATCCAGTCCTTCAACCAGCTGAAACCAACTCAATCATTCATTTAGATTTTCATGCTCTCAGTTTTCAGACTATTAATGAAATTTAATCAATACATTTGTTGTTTTTGTTATTTTTCTGCTTTTTTTTATAGTTTTCATGACTTCAATACGTTTTATCTTCATGACAAAAATCAACTAAAGGTTACAATATTACTCTCCTAAATCAATAAATATTTCACAAAATCTGCTGGATGAGACATCAAAGACGAAAAATTTAATAATGAAAACTTTCACTGATCAATTAGTATTTTTCAGAATCTGTGGGAGGAGACATCAAAAATCAAATAATGAAACTTCACATTACTCTAATATCATGGAGGAAGCAGATGTTTTTTTAGCTGCAGAGTTGTTGAAATGATGTTGAATCTCATGTTGTGCTGTTTATAGACCTGCCCTCTGATTTGACTGATGCAGGAGGAGCCTCATGGAAGCATTTTCATGTGGATTCAGTTTATTTAAAGGACATTTACAGACTTGAAGACATATCAGTCACATTGTCAACATGGATCACAGACAGCTCACACTGTTGGTGGTTGCTGTGTTTGTTTGGAGTGGTGCTGAAGGTTGGAGCATGACAGAGTCTGAAGCAGCAGTGAGAAGACCTGGAGAGTCCCACAGACTCACCTGTACAACATCTGGAATATCATTTAGCAGCTACTATATGGCCTGGATCAGACAGGCTCCTGGTAAAGGACTGGAGTGGATCGCTGCTGATCTACTCAGCTACGGCCAATACTACTCTCAGTCAGTCCAAGGCAGGTTCACCATCTCCAGAGACAACAGCAAAGAGCAGCTGTATCTGCAGATGAACAGCCTGAAGACTGAAGATTCTGCTGTTTATTATTGTGCTCGAGACACACAGTGACTGAAGTTGGTTGAACAGCTGTACAAAAACCTACAGTCCTCATCAGGAATGAATAAAATCGTCAGTTTAGATTTTCACACCTAAACATTTATTTTTTTAAATCAGTGACATTTCAGTATTTTTTACTAAACATGTATTTTTTGCACATATTGTACATAATATCTTAATATATCATCATTCAAACTGCTTGTCAGATTGCTGCCTCTTACCTTGAACACACTATTTGTAAAAACTCAGTCCCCAGTAATACTGATATTGAGTGAATTATCATGGTGTAAAAAAAAAAATACTGAAACAAACATTCCAAGCATTCAATACATTATTTCTTAAAGATTTTTTCTTTTTTGCCTGTTGCAGACGTCCCCCCAAATGTCAGGTTGTAAAAAGTGCATGAACACTTGTAGCATGAAGTCACCAGAGGAGAAGCACTCAGACCAGGAATGACTTTAAGAGCAGAACACTGCTGTTTTTGTTTTCATTTTGATTTAATTCATATAACAGCAAACTCTGCTCTCCTCTCCAGCTTCTCTTACTTTGAAGTAAAGAGCTGAACATTTATTCTTAATTTGGGTTCATTAAAAATCAACATTTAGTGTTTGCTTTTTAACTGTCGTTAACAATCAGATCTTCTTGAGTGCGGCCTCAAAACAATTGTTTCTCCCTCATTTATGTAATGTAGTTGAATTGATTTTAAATATCAGTTATAGGACATTGTTTGCACTATCAAGTACGAGTGAAAAACAGCATTTCATTTCAGCCTGTGTATTTTTGTAAATACCATGTGAGAAATGACAATAAAGGAATCTATCTATCTCACAAAGTCATTGCTGTCTTCACTGGTTGAGAGGGAAACCTGTAAGTTTTCTCAGCCTGTTTGAAGAAGTTGTGCTGTACAGCTGCCATTGATGTTGTTTGGATGTTGACTCCTTATGCATCATATTATTATCATGAATATCAGAACAAAAGTCTGTCAACAACCAGAATGATGAGCAGAAAATGGAACTTCCACATCAAAATAAATTTCCAGACAAACACGAATCACAAGTTCATCTGGTCTGAATCAAAACTGTCACTGCACATTCTGAAGGTTTACATTTAGTCTGATGATGAAGTCTAATTTCCAGTTTGATGCTTCCTGTGAGGAGGACTCAATGCAAAACTTGCATGTATAATTTCCACCTCTACATCTGTGAGTGCAGAGAGTGAGACAGAGCAGTGGACTGACAGTTTAACATGATGAGCTACAGCGTTGGACTGCTGCTTTTAACTCTCTGCTGGACAGGTGAGAAACTATTCACACATCTGAGTCTGGCCTCAAAAAGTAACCAACTCACAACTATTTTCTCTTGTCTTGACAGGTGTTGAAGCCCAGACTCTGATACAATCTGGGGCGGTAATTAAAAGACCTGGAGAATCCCACAGACTGACCTGTACAGCCTCTGGAGTCACAATCAGTGGTTCTACTATGCACTGGATCAGACAGGCCCCTGGAAAAGGACTGGAGTGGATCGCTTATGTTAGCAGCGGTGGCAGCACTCACTACTCTCAGTCAGTTCAAGGACGGTTTACCGGCTCCAGAAACAACAACGTACAGCAGCTGTATCTGCAGATGAACAGCCTGAAGACTGAAGATTCTGCTGTTTATTATTGTGCTCGAGAGACACAGTGACTGAAGTTCATCAGCAGCTGTATGAAAACCTACAGCAGTCATCTCTGTAGGTGATACAGCTCCTGTAGGAAGGATTCTTTTCTATATTTTTCAGTCTTTACTTTATAAATATGATCCATTTTACACTGCAATATTTCAAAAAACATTCATATTTCATTTTACACAGCTTTTTAAAAATGTGTGTTTGCAGACAAGTTCTTTAGAAAAAGGTAAATGATATTTTTTGTGAATCATTAAACTTATTAATAAACAATGTACAAGACCAACAGCTTGTCTATGAGGAAGATTGAAAATACAATCTGTCTGCTGACAATAAGCCCATTTCTACTAACTGATGACAACAATATCTATAATATATCTGCTGTCTACATCAGATCATAACAGTGAAAAGATTGTTGACCTTGATGTTGTTTGAATGGAGATCAATGTAGAAAGATTTTTCATGACCAAAGAAAATGTAATGATTTATTAATCAACTAGTGTGTTTTATTTGAAAAACCAAATCTAAAAGTGCATAAAGAAAACTGAGAATCTGAGGCAATTAAACGGTCTACAGAGTTATGAATACGGAACCAAATCAACATTCTCCCGACTTGCAAGAGAAGATACATTTTTTGTTAATATTAAAATATTACCAAATGACAAGGGCGTCAGTTTGTTTTTACAAGTGGGGGGGATGGAGACCACAGCCATTGTCAAATGGAAATGCACACCCTGGGTGGCGTGCTGGGTAATCGGGAACACCGGGGATATCCCCGGTGGGCCGCTTTATTGTTGACTCGCTCCAGTCATAAAATAATAATAATAATAATAATAATAATAATAATAATGCTTTAAATCATGGATCTCAAACTCGCGGGACAACTGCAGCCCGTGGGACGATATTTTGTGGCCCTCGAGTTGAGATCAAAGTTTAGCATTGGTGCAGCACGCCTGCTTTTCTCATATGCTTCCGTGTCGTTGGTAAGACAGCACTTTGAGAAAATGTTGAAGAACGGCGGCAAAATGTCACAAACTGGACTCGAACTCACAACCACGGCACCAAAGGCGGAGGCTCAACCTGTTCAGCTCTCAGTACATGTGAGTAGATGGGTCTGTGGGCCGCTATAGTACTAATTCTCCTGGGCCCAAATTTTGCCCCTGCACGCCTCTGGTCGGAGCTTCCACTTGGCACGGGCGCAAATTTAGCATCTGCACGTTTTTTTTTTAACCTAAGGAAGGTATGCTGCATGTCTGTGCAACTCTCAGCCGAGTGCGGATGGTGCGTTCAGGAGCGTCGGAATTTTCTATACTACTGAAAATAACTGGGTTTACAACGGCTTACATGTGAAGAATTTGAATGTGTTGGAGACAAAATGACCCCTGACAAAAAGTAGGGGGGACACATCCCCACCGTCCCCCCCTAAACTAACGCCTATGCCAAATGATAAGAAAGAGAAATATTACAATTAAAAATTTAATTTGAAGAATGTGTTAGAAATTAAAAAAAAGTAATTTTATTTCTAAAACAACCACACACTGATAAATATGAAATATGTTGCTTCATATCAACTAATAAATGCTTTTCTGGGATTTGTTGCACATTCAGCTCAGAAGCTGCAGTTCTTCTTTAAAGCCTCCAAGTTTATCTGAGTGTGGAAATAACATTAAACATTAAAATGAGTTCATGCAAACATTTTCTAGACCTGTTTTTATGCAGGTGTTTAAAGTTATTTGCTTGATACTGGATGGTGTCACTTCATTGTGTACAGGAAATAAATTCTAATAAATTGTTGCAAACTGTTTCTGCAATTGAGAAAGAAATAAATCCTTTTTAAGGATGGATCTAATTATCTGAAAACATGCTAAATGCAATATAAACATGTTACATAATGTTAATGGTGGTTGGTCTTTCAGTTTTCATGGTTGCAAACTTGCTGTTCATTGATTCTTTGTGATAATATTTATTTAACACAAACTTTCAGTAAATGTTTGCAGCAAAAACAGTTAAAGTTGAATGAGTTAAAAATAAAAAGCATCAAATGTGAGGGAGATGAAGACAGAGAGCAGATAAAGTCAAACTCTTCTATTGGCTCCACTTAGTCCAACATTCAGGCTTCATATGTTTGATTCTATGCAAACTCACTGAGCTTCCTTCCTACTCAGCTATAAAAACTTCACAGCAGGATGTGGAGTGAATTGAACTGAACATCTGTCTCAACAGAAACCATGTTGTCTGTAACTCTGCTGCTGCTGTTGGCAGCTGGATCCTGTGAGTCTCTTCTGATGTGTCGTAGTTAACAGTTCTTCTTTAACAGCACAATTTAATGGTTTGTTTTAAAATCTGTTTTTCTGTTGACAGGTGTGAAGTGTGAACAGTTGACTCAGCCACAATCTGTGACTGTGCAGCCAGGTCAACGTCTCTCCATCACCTGTCAGGTCTCTTATTCTTTGGGCAGCTACTACACAAACTGGATCAGACAATCTGCAGGGAAAGGACTGGAGTGGATTGGAATGAAATATACTGGAGACTCATTCTACAAAGATTCACTGAAGCACAAGTTCAGTATCGACTTAGACTCTTCCAGCAAAACAGTGACTCTGAATGGACAGAATATGCAGCCTGAAGACTCTGCTGTGTATTACTGTGCCAGAGAGACACAGTGACACAAATGATCAGTAGACCTGAACAAAAACCCCTCAGTGTCTGAACACTTGTAACATGAAGCCACCAGAGGAGGAGCCCTCAGACCAGGAATGAATTCAAACTGTTCATTCAAAGTTTAAAATGTGTCTTCTTTGTTTGACTCACAGAATTTTTGCAAAAATATTGAACTGGATTGAGATTAAAATGATGAGAACAAAGCATTAAGAAACCCCTCATATTAGCAAAGTTCACATTTTAGCATCCTGGTATCTGAGCTGTGAGTTTCTCAAAACTGGTTGTTCTGAGATTCAAACATTCAAAGTTATCTGCAACTTCAAAGCTTTAAAATTCTACATATGAAGACATTGAAATTTGACACAAGTTTAAAATTTATATAAACTAATTAAATGTAGCTAGCTATAACAACAACAACAACAAAAGGAATGTTTCACACAGTTTTTATTTCTGATTGAAAATTGTTCCGTTAGTTTCATCGAATGAAAAATGAATCATTACAGCATCCATGTAAAGTCATTTTTGATGTTTAGAAAAAGTGCTCAGTTTTTGTTTCTGTTCTCTGGCATCTTGAAAACTGAACATTGTGAAGAAAATAACAGGATAATATTATGAACTGATTTGTCCAGAAGTTCTATTTACTTTAATTCTTCATTTTATTCATTCTATCTTGTTAAAATATTACAGAATTTTAGTTCAGTTCCGTCCTTCCTGTGAGGAGGAGTCAATGCAAATCTCAACATTTTTCCACGGCTACTTATTCAGCTGCAGAGAGGAAAACAGAGAGTTGGACACTTTGTGGAAGATGATGGACTACAGGACAGGACTGCTGCTGTTAACTCTCTGCTGGGCAGGTGAAGGACTTCAACAATCCTGATTTGACACGACTCTTACATGAGTATGAACAGAATTCATTTGATGTTTTCTTCATGTCTTGGCAGGTGTTGATGGTCAGACTCTGACAGAATCTGAACCAGTGATTAAAAGACCTGGAGAATCCCACAGACTGACCTGTACAACATCTGGATTCACATTCAGCAGCTACGGGATGAACTGGGTCAGACAGGCTCCTGGAAAAGGACTGGAGTGGATCGCTTATGTATGCACAGGCAGTTCTCCTATCTATTACTCCCAGTCAGTCCAGGGTAGATTCACCATCTCCAGAGATGATTCCAGCAGTAAAGTCTATCTACAGATGAACAGTCTGAGGACTGAGGACACAGCAGTGTATTACTGTGCCCGAAGACACACAGTGAGAGACAGAAATAGAAGAGTGGTACAAAAACTACTTCCTCTTTTAATCACCACCATGGAGACGGCAGTGTGAGGTTTAGTGACAACAGCATGAGAGAAACAAGTCACCTTTTATAGTGTCTGTCTATGAAAGATTTAGTGAATTTCCAGAAGATTTGAATCTTTGAAGAAAGTTTAAAAATCTAATAATTAAAGTCCAAACACATGTGGACAGAATATTGACATGCTGATGCAGTAAAACAATTAATAAATCTATTTCTGTCTGCATTTGAAGAAAAGCTCAGTGAATTTATTTCTGTGCAGGTTTTTGTCATTTACAACCAGTAAAAAAAAATACTAATGCAGTAATATTAATTCTAAACCACACCAGATGATGTTCTCTTTGATTTATATTTCAGACAACCACATACAATGCTACAGGGTTCCATTTTATTTACACACGTGGACAAAATTGTTGGTACCCCTCAGTTAAAGAAGGAAAAACCCACAATTCTCACTGAAATCACTTGAAACTCACAAAAGTAACAATAAATAAAAAATTTTTGAAAATTAAATAATCAAAATCAGCCATCACTTTTGAATTGTTGATCAACATAATTATTTAAATAAACAAACTAATGAAATAGGGCTGGACAAAAATGATGGTACCCATAACTTAATATTTTGTTGCACAACCTTTTGAGGCAATCACTGCAATTAAACGATTTCTGTATTTGTCAATGAGCGTTCTGCAGCTGTCAACAGGTATTTTGGCCCACTCCTCATGAGCAAACAGCTCCAGTTGTCTCAGGTTTGATGGGTGTCTTCTCCAAATGGCATGTTTCAGCTCCTTCCACATATGTTCAATGGGATTCAGATCTGGGCTCATAGAAGGCCACTTTAGAATAGTCCAACGCTTTTCTCTCAGCCGTTCTTGGGTGTTTTTGGCTGTGTGTTTTGGATCGTTGTCCTGTTGGAAGACCCATGACCTGCGACTGAGGCCAAGCTTTCTGACACTAGGCAGCACATTTCTCTCCAGAATGCCTTGATAGTCTTCAGATTTCATCGTACCTTGCACACTTTCAAGACACCCTGTGCCAGATGCAGCAAAGCAGCCCCAAAACATTACTGAGCCTCCTCCATGTTTCACCGTAGGGACAGTGTTCTTTTCTTCGTATGCTTGGTTTTTGAGTCTATGAACATAGAGTTGATGTGCCTTACCAAAAAGCTCCAGTTTGGTCTCATCTGTCCAAAGGACATTCTCCCAGAAGCTTTGTGGCTTGTCAACATGCATTTTTGCAAATTCCAGTCTCGCTTTTTTATGAGTTTTTTTCAGCGGTGGTGTCCTCCTTGGTCGTCTCCCATGAAGTCCACTTTGGCTCAAACAATGACGAATGGTGCGATCTGACACTGATGTACCTTGGCCTTGGAGTTCACCTTTAATTTCTTTGGAGGTTGCTCTGGGCTCTTTGGATACAATTCCAACGATCCGTCTCTTCAATTTGTCATCAATTTTCCTCTTGCGGCCACGTCCAGGGAGGTTGGCTACTGTCCCGTGGGTCTTGAACTTCTGAATAATATGAGCCACTGTTGTCACAGGAACTTCAAGCTGTTTAGAGATGGTCTTATAGCCTTTACCTTTAAGATGTTTGTCTATCATTTTTTTTCGGATGTCCTGGGACAATTCTCTCCTTCGCTTTCTGTTGTCCATGTTCAGTGTGGTACACACCTTTTCACCAAACAGCAGGGTGACTACTTGTCTCCCTTTAAATAGGCAGACTGACTGATTATGAGTTTGGAAACACCTGTGATGTCAATTAAATGACACACCTGAGTTAATCATGTCACTCTGGTCAAATAGTTTTCAATCTTTTATAGAGGTACCATCATTTTTGTCCAGGCCTGTTTCATTAGTTTGTTTTTTTAAATAATTATGTTAATCAACAATTCAAAAGTAATGGCTGTTTTTGATGATTTAATTTTCAATAAATTTTTATTTATTGTTACTTTTGTGAGTTTCAAGTGATTTCAGTGAGAATTGTGGGTTTTTCCTTCTTTAACTGAGGGGTACCAACAATTTTGTCCACGTGTGTAAATGATCCTGCAGCTGCTTTATTTCAGAGCTTCCAAATGAAACATTTAAGGTTTTTCATATGAACCTGTGAACCTGTAAACAGTTATAGCAAACTTAAGTTTAACACTTTGATAATCCCAAACGCTAACATGTGCAGCAGTAGGTGTAGTACAGAAAATATGGAATTAACTAGATGAACACATTAAGGCTGATGTTAAAAAACAAAGAAATAAAACGACTTCTCTCATATTTTTGAATATGTTAAACAGCATATATGTCAAAAATGTGTCTTAAAATTTGATTTCAAGACAATCAGCGCATCTTCTATAATTGCAATTAAAACTCTGATCGTTTTAACTGATGTTTCTTCCATAATAATTCATGAGTGAGCTGGACAAACATTCTGTATTTTCAGTCACATTGGAGTATCATGTATTGATCATTAGCAGTGACTGTATGTTAAAATCGTTCATCTTTAAAGTTACTGAGGCAAGTGGATGTCAAGATGAACAGCAGCATTCTGAAGCAGCTGCTCTGTGTTCTGGTGCTCAGGAGAAAGAGATCAAACTCGGATGACAGAGTTTTTTTCTCAAATAAAGTTCTCTCTGAATTTAATATTTACATCTATTTACACAAACTGTACAGATACCAGACAGTCCAGTTATCTCGTCCCTGTCAGGAGAAGTCAACTCTTCTTAACTGACTGCAGAGAGGATGCAGAGTCAGTCTAACATGATGGTCTACAGGACAGGGCTGCTGCTTTTAACCATCTACTGGGCAGGTGAAGATTTTCTCTGACTTCAGCTTCATATTTCCTATTTGTCATCCATCCTCATTGTTCTTTTTACTCTCTTGGCAGGACTGATGGTCAGACCCTGACAGAATCGGGATCAGTGGTTTAAAGTTCTGGAGAGTCCCACAGACTGACCTGTACAGTCTCAGGATTCATCCTCAGCAGCTATTATATGGCCTGGATCAGACAGACTCCTGGCGTGGATTGCTTATCTTGGCACAGCTAGTTCTCCTATCGATTGCTCTCAGTTTATCCATTACAGTGTCTTTTAATTGTCCAGATTCAACACACGAACAGCCTGAAGACCGAAGATTCTGTTGTTTATTATTGTCATCGATGACTGAAGTTGGTTGAGCAAATGTACAAAATCCTAAAATAGTTAACTTTATGACCTTAAATCATAAATCGTCAGGAAAATATTTGTTGATGTTCGTTTTCATGAAACTGCATCACTTCCCCTGAGAATAATCATTACTCAAAACAAAAATAATCACTAAAACATGAATAAAATACATCCTGTTGCTGTGTTGATCAGTAATCAACACTCACTGCTAAATTCTGTCTCGTTATGAAGAACAGAAATACTCAATGTACAATATTTAGGGATGGAATGGAAGCATGGTTTTAAATGCGGAAATAAATCCTTCTGTAGTTCCCTTAAATGAGCACTAGAGGGCAGTCAGTATCCAATCTTTCTCTCCTCTGTCACAACAAGGAGATTTCAAAATCTGTTGATTTCGACTGACTCCTACTGAAACCCTGAACTCATCTCAGAGGTTTGATCTCATTGTGCTCATGTACACTGGAAATAGCGACTATTGGTGCATCATTACAAGCTTTAATTTTTAAAAAAAAACAACAGCAGTGAGAGCAGCTTCATGTGTAAATTCAGTTGAACATCACAATCTCTTCATCTCAGATAAGTTTTAAGATCACAAAGCCAGAAGACTGATTGAGCTGCTATTTATTGTTGATATTTTGTGATGAACTCTTTAAGAAAAGTAACACAACAATCAGACAAACGTTCACATGCTGGGTGCTTCCTGACCTGTAAAAGTTCATTACTAATAATTATTTTCAACTACTGACCATAAATTCTGACTTCCTCTTTCAAACAAATGTATACATTTGTAAATTTTGTGAAAGTGCCACATTTAAGCAATAACTAAGATTTTAAAGTTGCTATAGAAAGAAATTTGTCTGAAGTTGTGTTTTTAATATGCATCTACAATTCCCACAAATAAAACACAACTACATTTAAATATAAACTACAGGCCAAATGCTCGGAAGAAACTTCAGGTTTCTGTTGGCAATGTCTTTCTTAAAAAACAGTATGAATTCTCTGTATTTTGGGATGCATTTACTGCATGATCAGACTTTGCTTTCATCAATATGCACCATTTCCTCAATTTACCCTTAGGTACACACGTGGACAAAATTGTTGGTACCCCTCAGTTAAAGAAGGAAAAACCCACAATTCTCGCTGAAATCACTTGAAACTCACAAAAGTAACAATAAATAAAAATTTATTGAAAATTAAATAATCAAAATCAGCCATCACTTTTGAATTGTTGATTAACATAATTATTTAAAAAAACAAACTAATGAAATAGGGCTGGACAAAAATGATGGTACCTCTATAAAAGATTGAAAACTATTTGACCAGAGTGACATGATTAACTCAGGTGTGTCATTTAATTGACATCACAGGTGTTTCCAAACTCATAATCAGTCAGTCTGCCTATTTAAAGGGAGACAAGTAGTCACCCTGAGTTTGCATTTAAAAAAATCACAGTAAATCTCAGCTGTGTCCATATCTCTATAACTATCACAGAAATGGCTAGAAAGAAACAATTGACTAAAGAAACAAGAGAACAGATACAAATACCTGACAATTTTTTAATAAAATGTGTTTTGATGAGCGACTCTTCATATTATAATCGTGTTTTATTTTTTTTTGCAAAGTACACCAATGAAACTATGATCTTTTTTCGTACAAATTTCATCTTGTTTCCAAACTTTTGGCCTAAAGTGCACTTATTTGAAGAAATGATTTATGATTATTTTTATATTTTACATCAATCACTAAACTCAAAGTTTTGGTTTTGTCAACTTCTCTCCATCTTTGAAGGCGGAGTCGATGCAAACTGTCTTCCACCTCTACATATGTGACTGCTGAGAGAACAACAGAACAGTGGACAGTCAGAGTTAAACAAGATGGACTTTAGCACAGGACTGATACTTTTAACTGTCTGCTGGGCAGGTGAAGATCTCCGCTTAAATTGTGTTCTGTTTTGTAAATCTATGAAGAAGTTAACTTGTGTCTATATTATTTTATTTCTGTTTATTTGCTCTTTACAGGTGTTGATGGTCAGACTCTGACAGAGTCTGGATCAGCAGTTAAAAGACCTGGAGAATCCCACAGACTGACCTGTACAACATCTGGAATATCATTCAGCAGCTATGAGATGAACTGGATCAGACAGGCTCCCGGTAAAGGACTGGAGTGGATCGCTTACATTCACCCCAGTAGTGGTAGCGATATATACTACTCTCAGTCAGTCCAAGGCAGGTTCACCGTCTCCAGAGACAACAGCAAAGAGCAGCTGTATCTGCAGATGAACAGCCTGAAGACTGAAGACTCTGCTGTTTATTATTGTGCTCGAGACACACAGTGACTGAAGTTGGTTGAACAGCTGTACAAAAACTTATATTGGTCAGATAACCACTAATATTGGACTGTATGTTTATTTATTTATAACATATGCTTCCTTAGATTACATGAAATCTTGTACAACTTGTACAGCAGTGGAGGCAATCAACAATGAATGCTAAACAGAGAAAAAAAATTAGCTTCTAAAATCCTACAGGTATCACTTCTTCATTAACAGGGCAAAACAACAATTCGTATTCAATACGTACAATGCGAATGTCAGAAATTCTCACTTTTCTTGTTCATCTTAACAGATGTTTCTGATATAATAAGTTATGAGTGAGCTGTACCAACATATTTCATTTTGAATCAGATAGGAATGAAATAAGCTTTTATCTCGTAAATATCGTAATATCTAAGGGCAAAAGAAATTTAAGTTTTGTGTGACCAATATACATAATATATGTAGATCTATGTAGATATGATATGTAAATATTATATATCACTGCTGACCTGGGAGCGGTTTTGTATTGTCTGTGTATTGTTGTGTTGTGTACATTTTATTTTTATTTTTATTTTTTATTTATTTATTTTTATTTTATTTTTTTATTTTTGTTTTATGTTGCATTTGTATATGGATTGTATTGTAAATAATGCAACTGCATTGATACATTGTAAGGATGTTGTATGGACCCCAGGAAGAATAGCTTTGGCATTGCCATAGCTAATGGGGATCCAAATAAATCAAATCAAATCAAAAATCTCGTTCAGGTCTGACTACTGAAAAATCACTCCACAGTGAAAGGATGAAATTTTAAGCAGTTCATTAAAAATTCCACCTCAATATAAGTTGCACATCAAATTTAGAAACAGGTTTATGCATTTATAGCTTTTAAAGCCCTGCATAATCTGCTTTTGTCTGCTACCCCATTAGCATGGTTTGAGATCATCACAGCATATTTAGTCACCTACAATCATGTATTTGAGAGACTCAGTGACTGAAGTTGTCTTAGCAGCTTCACAAAAACCTACAGTTGTCATCCCTTCATTGAAATGCGTCCAAATATTTTAGATTTTTTCTGACTTATAGTTTGTTTTACATTTATTGCATTATTTGATGCTTTTTAATGTTTTCTTTTCCATATTTGTTGTATTTTGTCCCAGCAGAAAAGACCATGAAAACTGCAGAATAACATATTATTACTAAAGATTAAACCCATTCAGAACACTCCTTTAGCTGAATTTTCTCAAGTTGTGTTGCGTCATTAAAGATAATTTCTGATAAAAATTTTCCTGGGATTTTGGAAAACTAAACATCTTCTCATGTGTGTATTTCCATCTCTGAGCAGCTCTTTATTTCCACAGTCTTCTACTATTATTTCTTATTGTTGGCCAACTACATTTCATACTATTTGCAGGATCCTGATTTCTGCAGCTTCAGTGTGCAGAAAATAAATACAGTCTAAACAGAATGTGAATGACAAACCTCATTTAACAATAAAAACTGGGAAATATCATAAATTATGAATCAATTTCATTTCGCAAGAATCAAACCTTGAATTGAATGACTGTAACTGTCCAAGTTCAACATACATGACAAAGATGAAGGCCAAGAACACTCCAACTCTCTTGTTCCTGTGAGGAGGAGTCAATGTAAAGCGTCTTCAGCCTACTTATGTGACTGCAGAGAGGATGACAGAGACTAGTGGACACACAGTTTAACATGATGGATTTGAGGACACCATTGTTGATTTTTACCATTTTGTGGGCAGGTGAAGACTTTCACTGATGTTGGTTTGATCATCCATCTTCACAAAGTTACAAACTTACAACAAGTGAGAATTTTCTTGTTTGTCTCTGCAGGTGTTGATGGTCAGACTCTGACTCAATCTGAATCAGTCATTAAAAGACCTGGAGAATCCCACAGACTGACCTGTACAACCTCTGGATTCACATTCAGCAGCTACGGGATGCACTGGGTCAGACAGGGTCCTGGTGAAGGACTGGAGTGGATTGCTGCTACTTGTTGCGGCAGCAACAAATACTACTCTCAGTCAGTCCAAGGCAGGTTCACCGTCTCCAGAGACGACGGCAAAGAGCAGCTGTATCTGCAGATGAACAGCCTGAAGACTGAAGATTCTGCTGTTTATTATTGTGCTCGATATACACAGTGACTGAAGTTGGTTTAACAGCTGTACAAAAACCGACAGCATTTATTTCTATTGTAGCTCTTGAGAAAGAATTACACTTTCCGTTTATCTCTAGATGGATTTGGGCAATAAACTGGCCTGGTCAGACAACACGGACAGCATCTACAGGAAAGTACAGAGTCATCTGTTTTCCTGAGGAGACTGGGGTCCTTTAACATCTACAAAAACTGCTGTGGATGTTCTACCAGTCTTTCATGTCAAGTGTTCTCTTGTATGCTGTAGTTTGTTGGGGAGGAAGCATTAAAAAGAGGGATGCTGAATGACTGGACAGACGGGTGAGGAGAGCTGGCTCAGCGGTGAGCACAGAGCTGGACTCTCTGTTTTCAATAGCAGAGAAAGATTCTCTCCATCCAGAACAACACACAGCATCCTCTACACAGGACTGTGATCAGTCAGAGGAGTGTTTTCAGCTCCAGGCTGCTGTTTCTGACCTGCTCCACCAACTGACTCAGAAACTCTTCTGTCCTCCTGGCCATCAGACGGTACAACTCATCACTGAGTGATCTGGGAGGATCACAGTCATAATCACATTAGGACCAATGTTATTATTGTTATAGAATGTCCATGCACCTGAGGTAGTTCAATATAACTTTGTCTTACTACCTGTCAAAGTCACTTTAAATCACTGTGCCTTGAAATGTGTAAATACTGTGTAGTATTCTAAAGATTTTAAAATTAGGAAAGTTTTTTATAGTATGGTATTGTACAGCAAGATTTCCAGAACATATACTAACCTTTATTGCTAGTGTTACTAACCTGCCTTTTTGTTATTTTATGTTGTTGTATGTACGCTGCTGAACATTTGAATTCCCCCTGGATTATTGAAGCATCTATTTATCTATCTAGATGAAAACTTAAAAAGCAGCAATAGCGATCATTTAAGGGAAACATTGCAATGTGCTGAAATCATTGTAATGGGAATGAGGCAGCAGAATAAAAGGTACAACAATCCAAAAGTGGAAATATTTATGTGAAATCTGAAGTGAGACACAATAAAAACTGTAAATGAAATTAAATGCTGCAGTTTCTTTATTGAAGACATTACAGGCCAGTGTGTGACAAGTTTCTCTTTCCTCTCTCATTTAAAGGCACAAATATATCTGCTGTTCTCGCTGATTTTAACTGAATGAAACTGAAAGATCTACACTGACATCAAACATGTTTTTCACTCCTCAGTCAGCTACACCATTAATGTTTTTTTTTCAGACGAAGTTAATCCACAATTTCCTCCTTTTCCTCACAGATGACAAACTGCTCAAATACATAATATCTCTATTGTTGGAGTTTATAATTCACTCTCTCTCTCATAGTTCAGCACTGATCTGATCTTTCAGAACTGTATCTCCAAAGTCTCAGACAGGTGAAAATGCAAATCCACAATCTCCACCCATTCTTCCTGCACTATACATAAATATATAACCTTCATATGAGCCTTTACACTCACAGTCTCTGCTGAGGTTTCATCATGACACTTTTACAAAGTCTCTTCCTTGTCGCTCTCATTTCAGGTAAGTCAAGTCTGGATCCTGCAGAGGAAAAGAAAATGATCTCCAGATGCTGCTGCCATCTAAACTCTGTGTCCTTTCAGCTGCTCGGGGTCAGTCCCTCACCTCGTCAGATCCACTGGTCAGCAGAGCAGGACAATCAGTCACTCTGTCTTGTAAAGTTCAAGGACTCTCTCTGACTTGGCTGCACTGGATCCGTCAGAAACCAGGACAAGCACTGGAATGGATCGGACGCATTGACGGTGGAACTGGAACGATATTCTCTCAAAGTCTCCAAGGACAGTTTTCCATCACCAAAGACACTTCTCTAAACGTTGTGTATTTAGAGGTGAAGAGTCTCAAACCAGAAGACTCTGCAGTTTATTTCTGTGCACGAGAGACACAGTGACACAAGAGTCAACAACGCTGTACAAAAAGTGAACAACAACCATCACTGAGTGAGAAGCACTGAAGCATGTCAGGCTTTAAAAGACACTTTTTCAGCTGAATAACGGACAATTATTAATGAAACACATCAATAAAGTTTATCAGTCTGGTGTCAGGATGTTTATCATGACTCACTGCAATAATAACAGCAGAAAATCAACCACAGAGAAAACTTTCCTTTCAAAACAACATTCAGTTTTTCTACATTAACCTGAAGTAAATAACCGTCTAGATGGTCCATTAGAGGTTGCGCTAAATGTTTTAGTGTGGTCACTCTGGAAGACGCACTATTTGATCCTGATTTAAATATAATTTATTCAACAATATGCAAAAAAAACCACATAAAAGGAAGTGTGTGTTTCCCAAATACAGGAATATTTATGTGAAATCTGAAGTGAGCCGCAATAAAATAAAATAAAAAAATACATTAGAAGCCTTTGTGTGACAAGTTTCTGTCTTCTCTCACTATAAAGAGACAAACAGGACTAATTTAAAGATTTATACTGACATCAAACATGTTTTTCACTCCTCAGTCAGATGCTCCATTAATGTTTCTTTCAGATTAAGTTAATCCACACTTTCCTCCTTTTTCTCACACATGAAAATGATGTGAAAACTCTAGAAGATACATTAGAGGCTGTGTTAAATGTTCAAGTGTGGTCACTCCAGAAGACACACTGTTGATTTAAATGTAATTTATTCAACATTATGCAAATAAAGCTCACATAAAAGGAAGTGTGTGTTTCTGTGTCAGTGAGAGGAAACCAGAGCTCACATCAGTTGAGCTCCAACATCAACATGTTCTCTGCAGCTCTGATTCTGCTGCTGGCTGCTGGATCCTGTGAGGAGCTTTCACTGGATTCACACTCATCAACACATTACAAACACTCAGTAATATGATGAATGCTGGAGATAATGTTGATTTGTGTCTCCACAGGTGTGAACAGTATTGATCTCATCCAGCCAGACTCAATGCTTGTGCAGCCTGGACAGACTCTGACCATCACCTGTCAACAGTCTGGTTATTCTGTGACTTCTAACAGCTATGCAACAGGTTGGATCAGACAGCGTGAAGGAAAAGCAATGGAATGGATTTTTGATCAGGTGGGAGGAGGAGACTTTTACCGAAACAATGCTCTGAAGAACAAATTCAGTTTCAGCAGAGACACTTCTGCAGGAACTGTGACAATAACAGGACAGAACCTGCAGTCTGAGGACACAGCTGTTTATTACTGTGTACGTCGCACAGTGACATAAACCACCAACAAACCAGCACAAAAACTTAACAACCAGCAAGACTCAGTAGTATCAGTATGAGACTTAAACCATGAGGAGCTGGAGCGCATTTTAATATGTTTTACTTCAAAGAAGTAAAATTCCATTGTTCAATACTACAATCCAACAAACAGAAATAGCTGTTGGTCTTTGACAGTTTTATGTTCTCATCTGATTATCTGTAGACACTCTACTGATAGTAAAATATATATGAGTCTGTGTCTCATTTTTAAACTTGTAGAAATAAAATTTAATCTACCAAGAACAACTCAATCACTTCTAAATTTTACCTGAAAAACTGTTCCAGAAACACTCCTTCCTGCTCCTTCTGATTCTGCTCCAGCAGCAACCGAGCTGCCCTACCTCCTCAGGCTGATCAGCTGATTCCTCCGCTTCATTTCCTACTGCTCTGTCCTTCATCATCATCCAGTTGAGAGTCAAAACACTAGAGTAGAGAGTAAATAATAACTTGACAACCACGTTAACTATTAACACTGATATTGTTTCTCTGTAAACTATAAAAATTCTCAAGCTGTGAGTCAAATTTGATGCAACAGAAATGAAGCACAATAAAACAATTTTCAATTTAATCAGACTTCTCACAACTACAAAAACAACTACAACAAGCATGTCTTTCATGATACTGATTGCTGTATTTTCTCCACCCTTATTCTTAAATTTACTGCTAGACCAAAATTTACAAAATGTTTAAATTTCAGAATAATCTCAAAAATAACTTTTGATCGTAAAACGCGTTGAGGAGCTTGTAGTTGCTTCCCACTAAATATATATAAACCAGTAAATGTTTGACTCTTTGCAGACTCCAGCTAGTAATGTAATATTAAACATAGATTTTGGTGCAATAATAATGTGAGTAGAAACCATTTCTGCTTTGTTTTAGAAAACTCCACCGACTCAGACAGGACGACTAAAAGTTAGACAATCTGGACTTTAATGTGTTTTGTTGAATTCTCTGTTCTCTGCTCTGGTTGGCTTGTTTGGATTTTTTTGAACACCATATAATCTTTAATGCTTTTTAGAACAAAGATCCATTGCTGCTAAAATGCAGCATGAACTCCGTCCCCTACAGACAAAACAAACCAAAAGAATTCAGTCAGTATTTCATTCTTCACAGCTCCAGTCGACCATTAGCCTAGCCGCGCTAGACAACCCACGGCAACGAATTTAATTCTCTGTCAGGGTGGGTCTAGTTACCCTCCATAAGGCTCGAGGCTGGATTCTCCTAAAACTGGCAGGACCAATCACCATGAAGTGTAGAGTCAGAAGGCGGGCGTAACGAAGTGACGACAGAGGCGTGACGATTCTGACAGAAACAACAGGAAACAACTAGCCTAGCCGTGCTAGACAACCCACGGCAACGAATTTAATTCTCTGCCGGGGTCGACAACAAAAACGACAACAGTCGTTGAGCTCCATTAGCACCGACTATGAATAATCTTTCTGTTAACATGTCTGTAATATACTTGAGCTTCATCCATTTACTGTATAAATAAGGCTTCACCGAACTACCGCATCCTCTGATTTCCGGCGCTCTAGGAGCCTATTCGTTGCGCTGATTGGTTGTATACTTACCCAATTGCTGCAGAGTGATTTGACAGACAACCTTTTAGCCCGCCTCCCTCCCTGTCGAGCGTGCCTAGACCCTTGTGCCTTCAGAACATGGGTCTAGCGCGGCTAGGCTAGTCGACCATGACAGTGTAGTTAGGTTCAACACATAAACAGCCTGAAGGCTGAAGATTCTGCTGTTTATTATTGTCGTCGATGACTGACGTTTGTTTGAACAGATGTACAAAATCCTACACTAGTTAACATTATGGTCTTTAAATAATAAATCATCAGGAAAATATTTGTTGATGTTGTTTGATATGAAACTGCATCACTTCCCCTGAGAGCAATCATTAATGTTGACAATAATTGAATAAAATATACATTGTGGCTGTAATGACCAGAGTTTAACACTCGCTGCTAAATTCTGCCCAGTTATGAAGAACAGAAATGCTCCATGTACAATATTTAGGAACAAAGTTGGGTCTTCAAATCCATTTTATTGTGTCTTGGTTTATCGCCCACCTGGCTATGCTTCTAACTTCTTAAATGATTTTTGTGTATTTCTAACTACAATTATAAAATTGGAGAAGGTTTTAATACTTGGAGATTTTAACATCCATATTGATGACAGCAAATGTCGCCAAGCAGAGAAATTTTTAACAATGATTGAAACTTTTAATTTTGACCATCATGTCTCTGGACCAACGCATAAGGAGGGCCATACTTTAGACTTAGTGTTTTCACTTGGCCTAAATATTGAAAATCTTTGTGTTGAGGATGTTCACATGAGTGATCATAGTTTTATTTCTTTTCAGTTGATTCTTACTCCTGAGCCTGTACCTCCCAAGATGAGAATAAGGAGGCGGCTCATTACTGGAAATACTGCAGATAGTTTTTCTGCTTTGTTTGATTCTAATTTGCTCCTGAACTATCACGATGTAGATAGTCTCACTCTCGGCTTTAACAGATACTGCGAATCCATTTTGGACCAGGTTGCACCTTTTAGATCTAATTTGGTGTCCAAAAAACCCGTATGCCCCTGGATAAATGATTCTGTTCGCGAAATGAAAAGACTTTGCAGAAAAACAGAGCGCCTTTGGAAATCCTCTCGACTTGAGGTTCATAGATTACACCTCAGGGGTCTTTTGTCTTCTTTGAACAACATGATAACTGAGGCCAGATCTGATTATTTTCGGAAGCTGATTACTGTTAATAAGAAAAGGCCACAAGTTTTGTTTGACACAATCAACTCTATTGTATCCCCGGCTGCTCCGATTACACCTGTGTTCTGTAAGGCAGATTGTGATAATTTTTTAACATTCTTTACCGGCAAAATCCAGGTTATCAGGGACAAAATCCAAATGTCATCCTTTACGTATCCTGCTGTTACTGAGCATGTAACATTTAAGTGGTCCTCCTTTAAGCTGGTATCCCAGGATGACATTTTAGCTTTTGTATCCAAAATGAAGCCTTCGTTTTGTTCTTTTGATACCTTGCCGTGTAAACTTTTTTAAAATTTGTTTGATGTGATTGGTCCATGGATTACTAAATTGACAAATATGTCCCTTTCCAGTGGTGTTTTTCCTTCTTGCCTTAAGCATGCAATTGTCGAACCTCTTCTGAAGAAAACCAATCTAGATCCGGGGGAGCCAAAAAATTATAGGCCAATATCCAAACTGCCGTTCATGTCCAAAGTTCTTGAGAAGGTTGTTTGTGAGCAACTTATGTCCTTTCTTGGGAAAAATTATATTTACGACACTTTTCAATCAGGTTTCCGCAAACTACACTCGACGGAGACAGCATTGTTAAAAGTGTCTAGTGACATTTTGATGTCTGCGGACCATGGCAAATGTACTGTTTGGGTGTTGTTAGATCTTTCTTCAGCTTTTGACACAGTAGACCATGACATCCTGTTAACTCGACTTCGTGATTTTGTTGGCCTTTCAGGATCGGTCCTGGCCTGGTTTTCCTCGTATCTGTCAGGCAGGAGTTTTAGTGTCCTTGCAAATCAGTTCCAGTCTGTTTCTACTGACCTTCGGTGTGGAGTGCCCCAGGGCTCTGTTTTGGGCCCAATTTTGTTTTCTCTATACCTCCTCCCTTTGGGAATGTTAATTCAAAAGTTCAGCGACGTTTCATATCATTTGTTTGCTGACGATATCCAGCTTTACTGTTCCTTTAAAGTTTCTGAGATTCATAAATTGAACTCATTATTAACTTGTCTTTCCGAAATTAAAAAATGGCTGGGCGCAAATTGTTTGAGTCTTAATGACGAGAAAACTGAAACATTGGTGTTGGCTCCTGATGATGCCATTGCAGGGATCAATCAGTACCTATCTAATTTTAATTTGTCAGGAAAATCGAGTTTCCGGAATCTTGGTGTTATCTTCGACAAAGACATGTCTTTAGAACACCACTCAAAGCAGCTGACAAGAAATTGCTTCTTCCAATTGAGGAAAATCTCTAAACTTAGACCAATGGTATCTAAAAATGACCTTGAGTTGATAATTCATGCTTTTGTTTCTTCTCGTTTGGACTACTGCAACAGTCTGTTTTCATGTCTTGACAAAAATGAGCTTTCTCGTCTACAGCATGTTCAAAATGCTGCAGCAAGGTTATTGACTCGTACAAATAGGCGAACTCATATTACCCCAGTCTTAAAAAATCTTCATTGGCTTCCAATCCAGTATCGTGTTTATTTTAAAATTTTGGTGTTAACTTTTAGAGCCCTCCATGATCAGGCTCCTGTCTATATCAGAGATCTTGTGCGTCCTTACGTTCCCCCCCGGACGCTGAGATCATCTGATCAAATTCTTATTGCGGCTCCCCGAACCAAGTTTAAAACTCGCGGTGGTCGTTCTTTCCAGGCTGTTGCTCCACAGCTCTGGAATGCTCTTCCACTATCCTTGCGTTGTCTTGATTCCGTGGAGGCTTTTAAGCGTAATCTTAAAACCCACCTGTTTCTCCAAGCATTTTAGACTCACCTGATATGTGACTGTTTATGATCACCATTCTTATTGTTTTAAGTCATACTTGTTATTTGAGTTTCTATTGTGTTTTCTTTTCTTTTATGCTGTTTTTTTTTTTTTTTTTTTTTTTTTTTGTGAAGCACTTTGTGACTGTATTTGTCTGTGAAAGGTGCTATATAAATAAATTTTACTTACTTACTTACTTACATAGTGGGAGCATTGGGCCTCATTCATGAAGCGTTCTTAAGAACAAATCTGTTCTTAGAGCCTTTTTAAGAAGATTTTTGGCATTCACGAACGTGTTCTTAACTGACCTGTTCTTAAAAGTAAGAACAAATTCTAAGAACACTCAGGAGGACTCTTACACACAAAAAATCTGTTCTTTTAGAATTTTGTTACAGTCAAAAGTGATCCAAAAATTTGAATTTCTTTCTTAAAATGATTCAAATATTACCACAAATTATTTAATTTAAAACTAGATTTATTCAAGTGAATTTTCGTGATCAGTGGTTTTATAGTTCAGTGCCAGTTAAACTCAAAATCAGATTTTAGATCTGAAGCTGCACTTGGTCACATTAACGTGTTTGGAGGTCTGTGGGAGGTACAAGCGCAATGACCACTACGACGTGCACGCGCGATGACCCCCGCCACATGCACTTGCAATAACTATTGCAACGTGCGCGCGTAATATCCACCACGCTGACCGCCACCGCGTGCACACGCCCCGGTGTGCACGCGCGCGCTGACCAGGGAGACAAGGCGGACATGGCCTGGGCAGTTTTACCTGTCACTGCAGCAGAGGCAGAGGGTGTTTTATTATGACAGACACCCTTTCTGAGGATAAAAGTTTAGCTGTCTCAGGTCAGACTTTATTGGCTGTTTGAAGCTCTGTCATCTGCAGAAATGACCATCACTCTGGTGGGCGGAGTTTCACCTGCACTCCAGTGCTCACGTGTCTCAAACACTCTCTTGCTGCTGCCTTATAAGGAAGTTTAGAGGGTGTACCTTTTACATTTACAAGTCAATACAATGTAAATGTCATGTTAATGAGAGGGGAGGGTGTTCGTAGAGACTGTTCTTGAATCCGGCGCATCTCCCTCCTAAGAACAGATTTGGCTTGTCAAGAACGCTTCGTGAATCCGACGTACTTTTCTCTTGGGAGTTCTTAAAGCCGTTCTTGCGAACGCTTTTCTATGAACGCATTCATGAATGAGGCCCATTGTTTTCAGTGCAGAAAAAAATCCTGTGTAGTTCCATTAAAGTAGCACTAGAGGGCAGTCAGTATGCAGTCTTTCTCTCCTTTGTCACATCAACGAGACTCTAAAATCTATTGATCCCTGAACTGATCTCAGATGTTTTATCTCACTGTACTCATGAACATTGGAAGTAGCGACTGTTCAAGCTGTCCATGCATCATTATAATGAAAACAAAAATAAAAACAATTTTCAGCAGTGAGAACAGCTGAAAATTGTTGTGTGTAAATTTAGTTGAACCTCACAATCTCAGCATCTCAGATATGGTTTAGGATCAAAAAGCCAGAAGACTGAAGGAGGTGCTGTTTATCCTGAGATTTTGTGTTGAACTCTGAAAGAAAAGTAACGCAACAATAAGACCAATGTTCACATACTGGGTTCTTCCTGACCTACGAAATTTTATAAAAAACAGTCACTGTAAACTATTGACCACAAATTCTTACTTCTTCTTTCCAACAAATGCGTTCATACGAAAAAAAGATTCTGTAAACTTTGTGAAAGTGTCACATTTGAAAAATAATGAAGATTTTAAAGTTGTAACAGAAAGAAATTGGTTAAAATTTACAACTGAATTACAACTTCTATGTCCACTGATTTGAAGGAACGTTCGTGACTTCTTTTTTGTATTTTTCACCAAATACGAAACTAAGAGCCAAGTTTGTTGGACTCCTCTCCATCATTAGAGGCGGAGTCGATGCAAACTGTCTTCCACCTCTACATATGTGACTGCTGAGAGAACAGCAGAACAGTGGACAGTCAGAGTTAAACAAGATGGACTTCAGAACAGGGCTGATACTTTTAACTGTCTGCTGGGCAGGTGACGATCTCAATTTAAATTCTGTTGATATTTAATCTATAAGATGTTAACTTGTGTCTATATTTTTATCTGCCTGTTTATTTGCTCCTCACAGGTGTTGATGGTCAAACTCTGACTCAGTCTGAATCTGTCATTAAAAGACCTGGAGAATCCCACAGACTGACCTGTACAGGTTTTAGATTCACATTCAGCAGCTATGACATGCACTGGGTCAGACAGGCTCCTGGAAAAGGACTGGAGTGGGTTGCTGAAATTTACACCAGTGGTAACACCAAATATTACTCTCAGTCAGTTGAAGGCCGGTTCACCATCTCCCGAGACAACAACGTACAGCAGCTGTATCTGCAGATGAACAGTTTGAAGACTGAAGATTCTGCTGTTTATTATTGTGCTCGAGACACACAGTGACTGAAGTTGTGTTAGCAGCTGTACAAAAACCTACAGCAGTCATCTCGTTGTATTGAACAGCCCAAATATTTTTGATAACCCCTAATCCTAACCGTTTCCTATGATATAGTTTGTCTATTTATTTCAGTACTTCATGTTTTTTGCTTTATTTGTTGGATATGACTAAATTTGTCCCAGCCAAAAATGTTCAGAAAACTGTAAAATAATACGTTAGTACTGAAGACTAAACCCATTAAAATCTTTATTTTTGCTGAAATTAAACTCCTACAAATACAGGTTGTGATGTGTAAATAAAGATAATAATTTCCGGGAGAAACTAAACACCTAGCCGTGTGTGTTTTCATCTCTGAGCAGCTCTTTTCTTCATAGTCCTCTACTATTATTTCCTATTTTTGTTGTACTACATTTTGTTTTATTTGCAGAATCCTGATAGCTGCAGCTTTAGTGTGCAAAAAAACAAATACAGCCTGAACAGAATGTGAATGACTAAATGAATGAATGAAAGGTGCCATGAAACAAATGTTTTTCTCACATTTTGAAGGCTTCCTTAAGAAGCAGTAAATATAGTGTGTCTTGAAAACAGCACATATAGTTTGTTGAAAGTGGGTTGTATTGATTAAATTAGGAAGATTTCCTGCTGGTGGATCTTTCAGTTTTCAGTAGCTGATATCATCATTGTTATTGAAGTGGTAATATATTTATAATGTGTTTTATTTTCCTATTGTGACTCTCAGTAGTCAAATATATCAACAAGTAATAACATCTTTCACTGATTGCAGGTTTACTAAAATATAATGTGATTAAAACAATAATTTAGTTTTGTAACAACACATTTGGACATCATAGATGCAACAAAAGCAGGAACGAATTATTAACAAAACTACTGAGTGATAAAATCCAAACATCAAGTACAATAGAGGTGTTTTTTCAAGCACGTTTTAAGCTGCACATACAACAGTCAGACCCTCTGATTGGCTCCAGTTACTCTGATGCTTCATATGCTGGATTCTATGCAAACTCAGTGGCCTCCTTTGTTACTCAGCTATAAAAACTTCTCATCAGACTGCAGAGTGGAGTTCACAGCAGCACAGGTTCACCATAAACCCTGTTTGTGTTTGCTCTGTTTCTGCTCTTTGCAGCTGGACGTGAGTCTCTTATAACATCTGTATAGTTGTCATCATCAGCAGTTCTTCTTTTACAATACAAACTGATCATTTGTCACGATGATTTTTCTTGTTTTAACAGGTGTGAAGTGTGAACAGTTGACTCAGCCACAATCTATGACTGTGCAGCCAGGTCAACGTCTCTCCATCACCTGTCAGGTCTCTTATTCTGTGAGCAGCTACAGCACAGCTTGGATCAGACAACCTGCAGGAAAAGGACTGGAGTGGATTGGTTGGGAGACAAGCTTTAAAGATTCACTGAAAAACAAGTTCAGTGGCAACAAAGACACTTCCAGCAACAGAGTGACTCTGAATGGACAGAATATGCAGCCTGAAGACTCTGCTGTGTATTACTGTGCCAGATACACACAGTGACACAAATGATCAGTAGACCTGAACAAAAACCCCTCAGTGTCTGAACACTTGTAACATGAAGCCACCAGAGGAGGAGCCCTCAGACCAGGAATGAATTCAAACTGTTCATTCAAAGTTAAAAATGTGTCTTCTTTGTTTGACTCACAGTATCTATGCTAAAGTATTGACCTGGATTGAGATTAAAATGATGAAAACAATGAAACAATAAGCCCCTTATGTCAGCAAAGTTCATATTTTAGCATCCTGGTAGCTGAGCTGTGAGTTTCTCAAAACTGGTTGTTCTGAGATTCAAGCATTCAAAGTTATCTGCAAATTTAAAGCTTTAAATTTCTATCTATAAAAGCACAAGAATTTCGAGAAACTAATAAATTTAGTTGGCGATAATTAATAAAAAAATATGGCTGAACGATTTGTCCACACCTCTAGAATATTGTTGCAGTAAGAACAGTATTCTCTACTTCTTGCACTGTATTCTCATTCTAGCAGTTGTCATTTTGCACACTTGTGAATATATATTCTTATATAGATTTGTAAATATCCAGAAAAGAAAATATATATATTTGCTGGAATATATATTAATAATAGATCCTATTATTAATTTGCAATATTATTATTGATTCTATAGTTATTTTATTATTCTCTTTTCCTTATTCCTAGAATGAAACAAACAACCAAAACCAAATTATTTGCTTGTTGTGTACGTACATTAAAGCTGATTGTAACAACAACAACAACAACAACAACAACAATAGTAATAATAATAATAATAACATCAGTCATAATAATAATAATAATAATAATAATGATAATAATAGTAAAAGGACTGCAAAGAACTCTGTCACTTTCCATTGTTTTACAAAGTTTATATTTCTGACTGTACAATAATGTTTTATGGACTGGTAAATGAATCATTACAACATCCATGTAAAGTCATTTTTGATGTTTCAGTAATGTTCTCAGTTTTTGTTTCTGTTCTCTGGCATCTTGAAAATTGAACATTGTGAGGAAAAAAACAGGATATTATAATGAACTGATTTGTCCAGAAGTTATATTTACTTTAATTCTTCATTTTATTCATTCTATCTTGTTAAAATATTACAGAATTTTAGTTCAGTTCCCTCCTTCCTGTGAGGAGGAGTCAATGCAAATCTCAACATTTTTCCACGGCTACTTGTTCAGCTGCAGAGAGGAAAACAGAGAGTTGGACACTTTGTGGAAGATGATGGACTACAGGACAGGACTGCTGCTGTTAACTCTCTGCTGGGCAGGTGAAGGACTTCAACAATCCTGATTTGACACGACTCTTACATGAGTATGAACAGAATTCATTTGATGTTTTCTTCATGTCTTGGCAGGTGTTGATGGTCAGACTCTGACAGAATCTGAATCAGTGGTTAAAAGACCTGGAGAATCCCACAGACTGACCTGTACAGGATCTGGATTCACATTCAGCAGCTATCCTATGAACTGGGTCAGACAGGCTCCTGGTAAAGGACTGGAGTGGATCGCTTTTGTGCACACAGGCAGTTCTCATTTCTATTACTCCCAGTCAGTCCAGGGTAGATTCACCATCTCCAGAGATGATTCCAGCAGTAAAGTCTATCTACAGATGAACAGTCTGAGGACTGAGGACACAGCAGTGTATTACTGTGCGAGAGACACACAATGAGAGACATAAATAGAAGAGTGGTACAAAAACTACTTCCTTTTTTAATCACCACCATGGAGACGGCAGTGTAAGGTTTAGTGACAACAGCATGAGAGAAACAAGTCACCTTTATAGTGTCTGTCTATGAGAGATTTAGTGAATTTCCAGAAGATTTTAATCATTGAAGAAAGTATAATAAAATAATAATTAAAGTCTAAACTCATGTAGACAGAATATTGACATGTTGATGCAGTAAAACAGATAGTAGCTTTTCTTCAATCTGCACTTGAAGAGAAGCTCAGTGAATTTATTTATTTGCAGGTTTTTGTCATTTTTTTTCTGGTATCGCTTCAGAATAACAAAATAATATAACAGGTAAAAAATGCTCATAAAATTATATCACTTATTTTTATTTCTGACAACCACATATACTCAGTTAAAATGCACTGAATATTGCAAAAATATATAGGAAAGCAGGAACTACCATAGTTTTGTCTAAACAAAACAATAGTTTGTGCACTTTACAGCCATGGCCATAAGTTTGGACACAACATGACTTTCTATGTCTGTTTTGATGTCTATTACAGAACATAACTAATATTTTTTGACAGCACCAGTTTAATTAGTCAACAAATCAACAAGGGATATAATATTATCAATAAATTCCAACAATTGGAACAACTTTGTTCCCAAAACATAATATTAGAAGAAAATAACAAACAAATGCAGTACTTTCACAACCGAATTTGGTAAGAAGAACAAAATGACACCAAACTCTTTTGATGTTTTTTTTTTAAAATATGAAACTTAATATAGTTCTCAGGAGTTGTGTACTGTATTGTAAGTGACAATTTTGTGGTATTTTCTAAGATTCACAAGCGTCATAGTACTTGTGTCCAAACTTATGGCCATGGCTGTATCATGTGTTTGCATTTTTAAGCAACTGCTTTTTATTTTTATTTCCTATTTTTCATCCAGCAAGTTTTAATTCTTTTGACAGGATCCTGCAGCTGATTTATTTCAGAGCTTCAATGAAACTATCTAAAGTCTGATATGAAACTTCAAACCTGTAAACAGTTATAGCAAACCTATGTTTATAACACTAACTTCAGTGTGCAGCAGTAGGTGTAGGACAGGAAATATGGAAATGACTAGATGAATACATAAATGCTGCTGTTAAAAAATGAACAAATAAAAAGACTTCACTCATATTTATGAATCTGTTAAACAGCATACTATATGTCAGAAATGTGTCTTAAAGATTTGAAAGCATGATAAATACACTGTTAATGTGCCCTAAATAAAGACAAGGATCCTAGTAGTCTGCATGGACCCCTTTTATTATAATTGATCCAAATATAATTGATCAGCATTCTAATTTTCTGACTTTGTGATAAACATGTATAAATACAGGATGAACTCATTAACCTAAACAGTAATAACAACTCAAATTGTTTGTATTTAAAAAAATGAATCAACAATTTGATTTCAAAATGTGAAATGTTTGTAATTCAGTTTGCAGAAATGTGTTGTTTGCAAAAGTCAGCACTATTTAGTTCATCTTCACCCACAACCACGAATGTAACAGCAGGTTAACAGGAACAGATTCATAATAATTTAGTCTCCAGTATAATGATGTCCTAATTTATATATTTACTGTTTTTTCTTTTGTTTGTTAGCTTGTTTTTTTTTGCATCTGTCTGCCCAGGAGTTAGTGGACAGCAACACTGACAATGAGTGAATTCTCATGGTACAATAAAATAATAAAAAAATCTCACATTCCAAAAAATCCTTACACATATTTAAATTATTTATTTCAGCCTGGTATGACTAAACATCAGTTATAAAATCCCTTATTGTCATCTACTTAAATGTGACACAAACATCTATTTTGTGGAGATTATTTGACAGACATGAAAGCAGATATTTTCCTGTCCACTACAGTATCAGTATTTTACATATAAACCAGGTTCTGTTACTGAGTGTTTAATTTCCTCTTGATGGTTGACGTTTCTCAAAAATTCTGTGGCTTAAAACATAATTTAAATACTGAAACCTTTGAAGGTCTTAAAGAATCCAATCCTTCAATCAGCTGAATCCAACTCAAGCATTTCATTAGATTTTCATGCTGTCAGTTCTTTGACTATTAAGGAAATAAAATCAATTAAGAAATCTGTAGTTTTCATTTTTTCTGCATTATTATGTTTTATCTTCATGTCAAAAGTTAAAAAAGGTTACAATATTACTCTCCTAAAACAACAAATATTTAACAGAATGTGCTGGATGAGACATCAAAAATGAAAAATGAAATAATGAAAATTTACGCTACTTTAATGTCATGGAGGAAGCAGATGTTTTTTAGCTGCAGAGTTGTTGAAATGATGTTGAATCTCATGTTGTGCTGTTTATAGACCTGATGGGTAAATGCGTAAAGCTGTTGCCTTAACGCGCAAATGTTCACCATTTCTAAATTCACAGTTGCTTGGTCGTGTTGTCTGTACATTGGTTTTATGTCATTTAGACTACTGTTCAGTTTTATGGTCCGCTGCATCAGACTGTCTGCTAAGAAAATTACAAGTGGCTCAAAACAAGGCTGCAAGACTGGTTCTTGGTTGTTCTTCAAGAACTAGAGTCACAGAAATGCATGAATGTCTTACTTGGCTGATGGTCAAGCAAAGACTATCTGCTAATATACTAACTTACTTTCATAAAATTATTAACACTAAGATTCCGAAATCTCTTTATAATAATATAATTTTTTGTTCTTATAAGCACTCACATTACACCAGAGCAGCAAATAGTGGACAGATTTCATTACCCCGACCTAAATCTGACTACATAAAGAGGACTGTACTGTATAGGTCAACTGTGTTTTGGAACAAACTTCCAGTAGCTGTTCGTGAAATTAAGGATAAAACTGGTTTTAAAAGGAGACTGAAATTGCATTTGTTCTTAACACCATAATATTGTCTTGGATTATACTATTATTAGTTTGAGTGAGTTTTTGTCATGTGATATGGGATGTAGCTTTTCCTAATTTTATTGTTTTTGTCTTAACATGTACTTTTAGTGTTGTCATTTTTTTCCCCCTGTAATTGTGAGTAATTGAGAATGTAAACTGAGAATGTAAATTGTGTGTGTTGTATGTTTTTGTGGACCTCAGGAAGACTAGCTGTCGTCTTGGCGTCAGCTAATGGGGATCCTTTTAAATAAACAAATAAACAAATAGACCTGCCCTCTGATTTGACTGATGCAGGAGGAGCCTCATGGAAGCATTTTCATGTGGATTCAGTTTATTTAAAGGACATTTACAGACTTGAAGACATATCAGTCACATTGTCAACATGGATCACAGACAGCTCACACTGTTGGTGGTTGCTGTGTTTGTTTGGAGTGGTGCTGAAGGTTGGAGCATAACAGAGTCTGAAGCAGCAGTGAAAAGACCTGGAGAGTCCCACAGACTCACCTGTACAACATCTGGAATATCATTTAGTAGCTACTGGATGAACTGGATCAGACAGGCTCCTGGAAAAGGACTGGAGTGGATCGCTATCATTGAATATGACAGCGCTAGAATCTATTACTCTCAGTCAGTCCGAGGCAGGTTCACCATCTCCAGAGACAACAGCAAAGAGCAGCTGTATCTGCAGATGAACAGCCTGAAGACTGAAGATTCTGCTGTTTATTATTGTGCTCGTAGAGACACAGTGAGTGAAGTCAGTGAAGCAGCTGCACAAAAACCTCCACAGAGAGATCCGGTTCCGGTCTCGAACCTGATGGCAGCTTAAGAATCGCGCTCCTCCTATTAGATTTTATAAATACCCCATAAGGTATAGAAATATCTAGGAACGACTTGACTACACATCACGAACGGGGTAAGATGATGGAAACACGAGAGAGAAGTAAAAGAATTGCCGCCGATGTGCTCGACACCGAAGACGAGCCACAAGCCACCGGCAGCCATGCTAATGCTAAAGATGGCGCCGGAAAATCAAAAGGCACTGATAAATCCAAAGTTAATTTGGAAATGATTCTCCAAGAGATACAGGAATTCAGACACGAAAACAAAGAGCATCTGGATGTCATCAGAGAGGATATTAACAATGTAAACCGAAGACTTGGAGAGGCGGAAGATCGCATAGGGGCAGCGGAAGCTAAGCTAGAGAAGATGGAGCTAGTCATGAGAAATATGCTAAAAGCTCAGTCTGAAAACGAACAAAAGCTTATCGACCAAGAAGCAAGAGGGCGGAGGAAAAATTTGCGGATCTTTAATGTACCGGAAAATGAAGAACAAGGCGCATCAATGATTATTTTCGTAGAAAAACTCCTCAGAGAAAAATTAAAAATCCCTGACTCCCTTGAACTCAACATTGAGAGAGCGCATCGTGCGTTAGCGCCGAAGCCGGCAAGCGGTCAAAAGCCCAGGTCCATTGTGGCTCAGTTTTTAAAATACCGAACCAAGGAAGAAATTTTGAGAAAGGCATGGGAAAAGAAGGAAATCTACGTGAACAACCAGAGCATCTACTTCGATCACGACTACCCGACTGCTATTCTGACCTGCCGCAAGGAGTACAACGAGGCGAAAAGGGTGTTAAAAGAGAAAAAGATCCGTTTTCAGACCCCATACCCGTCCAAGCTTCGCATCTTTTACGAGGACGACACACGTCTGTACCAGACAGCGCATGATGCCACCAAGGATATGCGTGATCGAGGCTTCCCGGTACGCCTGGTATTTGATTGTAAATCACTCTGACGGAACCCTCATCTGTGGCGGGGATTTCAATCTCCATCTGCTCCCCAATCTTGATACCTCAAACCAGAAAAGTCATAATAAATCAATAAATATCAAATTTCGCAAATTAATAAACAATATAGGTTTAATAGACATTTGGAGGGAAATGTATCCAAATGCCAGGCAATATACCCACTTCTCTAAAGCCCATTTGGTATATACTAGGATAGACTATTTTTTTATCTTTAATAAGGACAGGTCAAAAGTTGCCAAGGTGGATATAGGTACAATGGATCTCAGTGATCATGCTCCTGTATATATGGAAATAGAATTGGGTGAAAAACAAAGAAATGCATTATGGAGATTTAATGCGACCCTCCTTAATGACCCGCAATTTAAAAAGAGAATATCGGATGATGTTTTGAGCTATATTAAAGAAAACGATAACGGAGAAACATCTCCACCGATCCTCTGGGATGCAGCCAAGGCGGTTCTAAGAGGAAAAATAATTGCCGTAGCTTCTGCAAAAAAGAAACAAAGACAAAAAAAATTTCAAGAATTACAGGATAATTTAAAACTATTAGAAAACCAACATTCTCAGAATAAAAATGCACCAATTTTACAAGAAATCAAGAGAATAAGAAAAGAAATTAATGACTTGACCTCACAAGAAGTAATGAAAAAAATGCTCTATACAAAACAAAGATATTATGAGAATGGTTCCAAATTTACTAAATTATTAGCTTGGAAGCTTAAAAAGCAACAAGCAGACAGAGTAATTCTCAAAATTCGAGACAATCAAAATAATACAGTTGTTACTAAACAAGACAAAATACAATCAGTTTTTGAATCTTACTATAGAAAATTATTCTCTAAAACAACAGAAGATAAAGAAGATGAAATTAACTCTTTTCTAGATACATTAAAACTTCTGGCAATAACTAAGGAGCAAAATAACAAATTAGGAGCTGAAATAACCATAACAGAAATAAAAAATGCAATCAAGAGGCTAATAAACAACAAATCACCGGGAAGTGACGGGTTTACTTCGGAGTGGTACAAGGCCTTTAGAGAGGTACTTTCTCCTATACTCTTAACAACTTTTAACTGGGCACTGAAAAAAACTCAAACTCCCCCAAGCTGGAAAGAAGCGATCATATCATTAATACCTAAAGAAAGAAAAGATAGACTTGAATGTGGATCATATAGGCCCATCTCAATACTCAATGTAGACTACCGTATTTATACTTCAATTATGTCTAAAAGAATGGAAAATATCCTCCCCAATCTGATAAATAATGACCAAACAGGATTTATCAGTAAAAGACAAACTCAAGATAACATTAGACGCACTTTGCATATAATGAACCATATTCAAAAATATAAAGAAAAGGCAATGATTATTAGTTTAGATGCTGAAAAGGCATTTGATTTGGTTAATTGGTTTTACTTGTTTAAAGTGTTAAAAAAATTTCAACTAAGTGACTTAATAATAAACAATATCAAGGCCCTTTATGACAATCCCATATCAAGAAAAAGAATAAATGGGTATCTAACAGACCCACTAACATTAGAAAGAGGGGTAAGGCAGGGCTGTGCCTGGTCTCCCCTCCTCTTCAATTTGTATCTGGAACCCTTAGCTCAACATATTAGACAAACAAAAACAATAAGTGGTATAACAATTAACAAAGAGGAACATAAAATAGTCTGCTATGCAGATGATATAATATTGTTTTTAACCAAACCTGAAACCTCTGTACCGGAATTGATGCATTTTTTACAAGATGTCGGCAAAATGTCTGGTTACAAACTAAATATTCAAAAAACAGAAATTCTCTCTTATTGGAATCCTCCTGAAAAATTCAAAAAGAACTATCCCTTCAAATGGCAATCAGATTCTCTCAAATATTTAGGTGTAATCCTCCATAAAGATTTATCAAAGATTTTTGAAGAAAATTACAGCCCCCTTTATTCAAATGTGAAAAAAGATCTTGAAAAGTGGAATCTCATCCCTTACCTTAGCATGACAGCAAGAATTGAAACCATAAAGATGAATGTTCTCCCAAGGTACCTCTACTTATTCCAAACCTTGCCAATTTCCATTCCAAATTATCTATTTGTAGAATGGGATAAGACTCTCTCTAGGTTTATATGGCAAGGTAGGAGACCTCGCATTCGTTTTAAGACCTTACAACTGCCAAAAGAGAAAGGAGGTTGGGGTCTCCCATGTCTAAAAACTACTTTATTTCAGTTCAAGTTCGAACATTGCTTTACTGGTGTGAGCCAAAATATGAAGCTACATGGAAGGATATAGAATGCAAAGGGACTACTGACATCCCCCTACAAGCAATGTTAGCAGACTATAAACAACTTGAATCCTCTGATAATTTGGAGAATCCATGGATAAAATCTGCATTTACAATTTGGAAAGAATTAATTAAAACGTGTAAACTAGACAAGGATCTAAAAATGCTCAGATGGCTCACATATGATCAAAATTTTATCCCAAACAGTTATGACTCCAGATTTAAGACCTGGATCACAAAAGGCATTAAAGTCTTCTTTCAGATTATAAAGGACAATCAATTAGAAAGTTTTGATACACTACAGAATAAATTCCATTTAGAGAAAGAAGACTTTTACAGGTACCTGCAAATTAGGAACTATTATGTTAAAGAAATCAAGGAAAACATTAAATATAATCCACTAATTGACCTTTGTATAAAAGCATATAAATCAGAACTTACAAGAGCAATAATTTCCCAACTGTACAAAGCTATTAATGATCTCAACAGTCTCTCAACAAATTATATTAAGGGAAGATGGGAAAAGGAAGCCAACTTAGTTATAACAGATGATGAGTGGGAAAATATATGTGTAATGCAGTGGAAAAGCTCAAGTTCTCACATTTGGAAAGAATTTTGTTGGAAAAGTGTAACTCGCTATTTTATAACTCCATGTCAAAGTGCACATTTCTCACAAGGAAACAGTCAATGTTGGAGAAAATGTGGTTACCAGAGAGCGCATCATTACCATGTGTTTTGGGACTGTCAGATTCTACAAAAATATTGGTTGGAAATTAACAGTGCTTTAAAACATATTTTTCAAATGACTATACCTTTCAACTTTAAAACTATGTTTTTAGGTTGTAAAACTAAAACAATGCAAAGGATTGATGGATATCTTTGGAATATATCACTAGCAGCAGGTAAAAAGGCCATAACAAAGAAATTGACGGAACAGAGACCCCCAATGATCCAGGACTGGGCCCAAATAATGACTGACATTTACAAAATGGAAAAGATCACCTCTTCAGTCAATTTAAAGATGGACTTCTTTCATGCACATTGGGAAAAATGGGAGAAATATGCAAAACAGTACATGCCTGAGATTAAATTGAGAAGGTTCTTTCAACTTGAGACAATATAATGTAACTCTCTGGAATTTCATTTGTTCTATGGTTCGTAATCAAAAATATATATACATAAAAATAAGGGGGTAAAGACAGAAGAAGTTGTATAATCACACCTGCTTCTTGTTTTGTTTCTGTTTTTTTTTATTGTCAATATTGAAACAACTGTAATTGTAAGAATGTCAAATAAGCATTGTTAATGTCTCATATCCTCAAATAAAAACCTAAATGGAAAAAAAAAAAAAACCTCCACAGATGTCAGATAACAGAGAGACATCTGAGACATCGTGGCTGAACTCAACATTAATGTAGATTATTTGTAATATTATAAATGCTTTCATATGTTGAAAGTCATTCATTAGAAACAGGTTTTCTAGTCGAACAAATCTTACTCATTCATGTGTCAGATGTCTGAGTATTTACTATCACTGAAGTGCAGATGGTTGTTGTGTGAAAACAGATCTTTCCAGTCCACTCAATACTAATATCCTCCACCTCTTCTTATCTGACTGTATTAAAAGCAAGACAGAACAGTTAAATCTCACTCGTCTTTTCTCTTCAGGTGTTTGCAGTCAGACTCTGATAGAATCTGAACAATAGTTTATGAAGTCTGGTGACAGGTGTATCTTCAGAAGAACTGTGAGAAGACTGAAGATTCAGGACATTATGTCCCATATTCTTTAAACTCATTTTGTTATCTTTTGTCGGCTCCATGGCAATTTAAGATTTGCATATAGTCAGACCGATTCAGGTCATTTCCTCTGAAGGCCCAGAATTTCCCTTAATGTCTGAAGTTAAAACACAATTTGAATACTGAAGTTTTTACATGTTTGAGAAATCCAGGTTGTCTAATTTGCATGTTTTTCTGAATTCTGAAAAAACTGTTTATCAAAGAACACTCAAAAAAGTGAATTAGGTGGGTTGTTAACTGTATATAATTTTTATGCGTTCAGTTTACTTAAAATATGTGTATCTGTTAAGTTTAAATATATATTTTTAATTAAATCTATGTAATTGTGTCTTTCATTATGTGTACAAAAAAATCTGCGTTGGTTAAACACAAACCATTTAATTAAGTGAATAATGATTTAAATACTCATTATACCCACAAGGTGGCAGTAAGAATTTTCAAATGTTTCAGACTATGCACGCGCACACTTAACAGTCACCTTCATTGGTGTTTGTTTTGGCGGTCCATGCAGTGGAGGCAAAGACGTTCGGTGAAGGGGTTGTCTCGAGTTGAGAGAGGTAAGATGCCGTTTTTATTCTATACATATTGTAGCGTTTTCATATTGAGCATGATATGATTGTGTATTTGTGATACAGCACTTTAGTTGTATTTCCGAAGCGTTCGAAGCAGTAACTTGTCGGTCAAGGATGTCTGGGGGGAGGGGGACTAATTTAGCTTATGTGTACGTTACACGTTAGCTGCTAAAATGAGGCACCAGTGGCATTTGCCAAGGGTAAATTGTCACCACCAACAGGAGCCTGCAGTGTTATGTTGTGCGGAGCAGTAGAGTCCTTGTTTTGAGCTGGGAAGGGACGTTTGCTGGGTTAGCTAACCGCTACCGCTAGCCAAAGTTAGCATCGAGCTAGCTTATGACAATGACTCTCATACTCATAATCTTTTACTGTTTTCTTCATCCGACTGAATTTCTAACCATTACCGTCCGCGCCCGCAACATGTGTGTTACACTCCCTCTAGTCTGCGGCTCAGTGGCATCACTTAGACTGTAATTCTTTTTCTTTGCGGTCCTGCTGCCGAGGGAGGTAAAGGTGCTAGTATTTGGAAACATCCAGGACAGCTACTGGGGCTAGTAGCCTTCTTACTTTGCTGTAATTCTCTTTATTTTTGTCCAAAAACACTCTCCAGACTCTTCCTTTTTAACTTTAATGTTATACATTACAAAATTGAATGTGTTTCTTTTTCCCTCACTGAAGAGTGAATTCTAATTGAACTCTCTCGTATTTGCAGGTGAAAGATACAACTGAAGGCTGCTGCAGCTGAGTTATATGTAAGTATAATTACCTTAACTGTAAACCAACATTGCTGTTATTGCGTTTTAATTTTATTTATTTATTTTTACATACATATATACATACAATGCTTTACTAAGGACAGTGTTCGTCCTAGGTTTTTAACTTGATGTGGTAGGGCGGGTATGCCGAGGGGCAGTGGGAGGGAGGGGTGGGGGCATGCTAGTCCAGACAAAAAGATAAATAATTATGTGTACTCATCTGTTTCATTGAACTCATAGCTCATAACTGATCCTGCGGTGATTTCTTAGCGTTACCTGGTTGACATGACATGTTTTGGGAGGCTGCTCTCTGTTCACGGACTTTCTTCACCTGTGAGTGCACGCACCTGTCTTTGTGTGTGTGTACGTGCATCGTATCCGATCTCCGCCTTGTGTGACACAGAGACAAGAGAACTCTAACGAGTGAACATGTAATAACACACGCTTTAGTTTGTTTAATGAAAGCACAGTTGTGAACCTGTTTCATAGAAAATATTATGAATGTTATGATGTGACACATGGGAAAGTTACCAATTTGTGGATCTGAGGCATATTAAGCACGGCATGGCACTGATCATATTCAAAGCAGTAAGGTAGTGCTAATCCACTTTGTGATTAATTTGAAAGTCTACTTTGCATATTTATATACACTTTGGAATTTTTTTGGGGTGTACTGGTGTTTTGTTTGTTGTTCTTTTTTTACTTGGATTAAGTGCACGTAAGTCATGGTGAAAATAAAAAGCAGTTGCTTAAAAATGCAAACACATGATACAGCCAAGTCCATAAGTTTGGACACAAGTACCACGACGCTTGTGAATCTTAGAAAATACCACAAAATACCGAAGTGTTTGGGTGATAATACACAACTCCTGAGAACTATATTAAGTTTCATATTTAAAAAAACATCAAAAGAGTTTGGTGTGAGTTTGTTATTCTTACCAAATTCGGTTGTGAAAGTACTGCATTTTTTGTTATTTTCTTCTAATATTATGTTTTGGGAACAAAGTTGTTCCAGTTGTTGGAATTTATTGATAATATTATATCCCTTGTTGATTTGTTGACTAATTAAACTGGTGCTGTCAAAAAATATTAGTTATGTTCTGTAATAGACATCAAAACAGACATAGAAAGTCACGCTGTGTCCAAACTTATGGCCATGGCTGTATTTTGATATGAGACTTGATATTATGTAGGATTTTAAAATATCAGAATATGTCTTACTACTACTCCTATTCCAACCTAAAGCAACTCATTTGAGCACTGTTAACCATAGTATCACATTTCATTTTCCATACTACAGTACTATCATTATGTCACTGGCTTCTGTCTGTGGGTTGCCCAGTGTTTGCTTTAGTGTCCTGTTTGATTTATGTATGACCAAAGTCAGTTGGTTTCTTTCTAATTTGAATGCTTTTAATTTATACAAATGTAATCACTTTCTACTTGTGTTTTCAGCTTCTCTCGACTGATGCATTTGGATGATGGCTGCACCAGTAAAACTGCGGATCATTCTTGGTTCCGACAATGCTGAAAAACTGATCATAGAATCAGGCATGCCAACGTCTGCTGAGGATCTTGCAAATGAGATCAAACGTCAGTTTGGTATAGAGCGGGACATAAGACTCCAGTACATGGACAGTGATTTTGATAACGAGTTTGTTAACCTTAACCAAATGTGCAATATTCAAGACAAAAGCACAGTGAAAATCATCCGCTTGTCAGATGCTGTAGACCTCAGCCCAGGCAGCATGAACCAGAGTGCTGGGGAAGAAGCATCCTTGTCATCTTCATTAACCCTTTAAGGTCTGGGCAATTTCCGCCCGAAATTTCTACTGAGATTTACAGAAAGTAAATTGAATGCTGTTCTTGAACTGTTTGGAGTACATGCATGGTTGGGGTCTCATTTGAAAGCTGACAACCTGAATTTTCACCCAGTGCAGTCAGAATTACTCTAGGTGCTACTGGCACAGAGTATTTCATGTTGGCACACACTGAATTAGGATGAATTTTTTTCTCGCCTACATTTTTTCCCTAATAAAACACCTGAAAATCAGTGTGGCAGCACTGTAACAGCTTGAAAACACAATATTGCAAAAGCCTGGGGTCTTACATAGTTCAGGTCAAAATTTCAGAGCAATACTACAAGAAATGAGTGTTTCACACATGTATTTGTACTGATATGCTCCGCCCCTGTCAATGTTGGATACACTCTTTATACACTGTGCACACTCTCTACAGAATGGTATAAATTCATTTTCACTTCATTTTCACTTCATTTTCATTCCAAAAACTCATAAAGAACTCAAAAAATCACTTCAGATAGGCTTCAGTGTCGATCACACACACAGATTGAGAGGAATACAGAGAAACAGCAGGTGGAGCCCGGAGCTCACGAATGAAATATCATATAAAGCCGCTGGCAGAGGCGGGATTTATATTCAAGCCATTCAGCAAGCTCATTGGCTACCAGGCCTGTCAATCTAACGGTTCCTCCGGCGTGATTTGCTGAGAAACAAGTCAATCAAGTGATGTAATCGATATCTGTCAGACTCGGCCATGGTTGGCTATATCGCCGAAGTAGGCGGAAACGAGTCACCTGATTGGTTGAAGTCCGGTTTGAAGCGGTCGAGAAGCGTTCAGTATCCATTTTGAATCGCGAACAAAGGGAATAGGACCGTGTATGATAAAGTTATAATAGAAAGATGCAGTGAATATGAAACGCACAGCGCCACCACGCGCCACGTGCACGCGCACGGAGCCGATCGTTTTCTGGATTTTTTACCTATTTCGAGACATGTTTTGGCCAAAGTATTATACTGGATTGTTTCCTCTGGATGGCTAAGCTTGGGTTCTGGCCAGTTTTTGTGGATTATCTTCTTTTATGACCAGAAACGAGCGTCCAAACTGCGTCGACAGGTGAGCTGTGCACGTTTACATGACTTGTTGTTTGTTGGATAAATGTGTTTATATTACCCGCTGTGGTAATCACATCTGAAAGTGGTTTATACCGGCGGATTCATGAGAATCTCAGCTTTCTATGTGTGTATAGTGTTTGTATAATCGTGTTTGCAGTGTCCTTCTATTTTAAAAAAAGCGTATACCGATAAAAAAAACGGCCCGCCCGCGGGCCGGCGTACTTTAACGAGTTTTAATACTCTCCTCTGATTCAGAATCTCCTCGATCACACTGTCGATGCTTCATTATGTCTTACATTGTGTTGAAGATGCATTTTCACCACTGCTGTCATTACTACAATGTAATGGAGTGTCACTGCTCAAGTGGTCTGCCGTGGTTTTATTTTGGACCAAGGGTCAACAAAATGTTCAGTGAATATTGCTAAATAAAGGAAATAACAAAAATATGTTGGGTGTACGTAATTCATTTGTGTGGAACCTGTTGACAAAGTAGAACTAGGTTACACTAATTAGTATAAAATGAATGAGATGAAAACCTAATCTAATAAATTGAACTTAGATTTATTATTATAGTTCTATGAATAAAATATATGTTTAAAGGACAAATGTTAAATATGTAGCCTGAAAATATATTATTTATGTCCATATAACATAACTGAATTTGATTGCATAAGCATAAATATCTTTTGTTGAACAGGCATAATTTTATCTAGTTGGGTCAATTTACGTTGTGTTTATATAATACAAATTAATTAAGTTAGATGAACTTAACATTTTTGCTTTCAACTAACATAATACATTTACGTGGAACCTGTTGACAAAATAAATGTAATTAAAGTCAACGTTTCAGTTTTTTGAGTGAATCTTCAAAAGTAAGGCCATTTATCATCTAAACTTGGTCAGATTTTCACTGAATAAATAAACATCATCCTTCAGTGAGATCATTCTGCTGTGTTCCTGTCATTGAATTGGACTTCAAAGATGGATGATGCAGGAGGAGATGACTGTTTATAAATTCTCACAGGGCTCCAGTTTGACTCAGAACCATTTTCTATAGCAGCTGTTTTGGGACTTTTCCCATTTAATTTTACAAACTTCTATTTCATTTCCATCTCCAGATATGACCTCACCAGTAGGATCCATCTACAGATACACAGTGAAGGAGAGAGTATATATAGAGAATGATGACATTTTAATTTAAATGTTGATGTCAGTAAGTATGTTTCATTCTGAGGACATCAACGGAGAAAATGTTTCTGAATCATACAGTTCATCACAAGCACAGAATGACTGATATGAGGTGACTGACATGTTTGTTGTTCTTCTCATGACCACCACTTCTCAGGTCTCTATGCAAACTCAGTGCTCTTCCGTCCTCTCTGTTATAAAGGCTTCACTTGGGCAGGAGGTCAGAGAGGATCAGAAGCTCTCTTTACTGTTGTTCCTGTTGAAGTTCTCTTTCTCTGGCTTCTTGAACGAATGAAATGACTTACCAATAGTTTCAAGTATAAAGTGAAAAGTATAAAATGCGTTTAATACTCCTGCACACACAAAAAAGCTAATTAGTCTTGTGACTCTCTGATCTCTCTACCTCCTGAGAGACACACAGTGACAGACATTAACATGTGTGAGTAGACGTAGTGTTGATATGTCTGATAAGCTCTACAAACTATATTTTATATTTAACAGTTTTAACAAAGCTGAGCAACAGAATGGTCAGTTCTTTGGCAGCTAATCATTTGAAGTGTCTTTACTCCACTGTTGAAGTAAGCCACAGTCTTGAATCATTCCAAGCCACAGGTCATCGCTTCTTCATAATTACAGCGCAGTTTGACACAGTTTTCCTCCTGGACTTGGTTCTGAGGACACGCAGTGCACTGCAGGAGCACTGCGTGTCCTCAGAAGTGTCCTTAGCAGCATGTGGTGCTTCTTTTCAGTATTGGTCGGTTGTGAGAGTGCAGCCTCCTGCTCTGCAGACATACCAGACACAATCCAACAGAAGTCAGAAAAGTGAGAAAATACTCTCATCTGGTGGTTTCTAAATGCTTTGGTGAAGATGAAGTGATAAAGCACTAGATTTTGTGGTAGAATTTGAAAGCAATGAAGGCAAACAAGAACTTTTTAAGACACGTAAATTCTTTCTTTGACTGTATTTGCATTTACAATCTTCCTGTCTGACAAATTGGGAAACTTTTGCAGCACTGGAGGCCTTCTGGTTCTGCTGTGAGTGAACATGAACTTGAAGATGAACGAAACAAGCTGGAAATCTGAGTTTATGCTGCCCTCTGCAGGACTTTTTTTTGGACATTGCAGCACAATATTGTGTGGAGCTGTATGATACACCGATCAGCCACAACATGATGACCACTGACAGGTGAAGTGAATAACATCGATCGTCTTGTCATAATGCAACGTTCTGCTGGGAAACCTTCAGTTCTGACATTTATGTGGATGTTTGCCATGTATCACCCACCTAAACATGGCAGGTCAAGCAACTCTCCATGACAACAGCAGTCCTTGATACCAGTTTCCTCCCTCATCAGGTCAATGTGCCTCAACACACCACAAAAACTGCTCAGGAGTGGCACGAGGAACATGACAGAGGTAAGATGTTCAGGTTCCACACTCCCCAGATCCAGATCTTACTGAGATGTGTGGGATGTGCCAGGACAAGTCTGATCTAGGTAGATCCCACCCTGCAACCCACAGGATCCACAGAATTCACTGCCACCGTCCTGGTGCTACAGGACATCTCCAGAGGTCCCACTGGGTCAGAGGAGGTTTAGGAGCATAAAGGAGACCAACACAATATTAGACAGGTGGTCATAAAGTTAATGATGGGTGCATTTCTGGGCCTTCTTATAGGGATCAGTGTTGTCATGTTTTTAATTCATGCAAAGTGCACAGTTGGTATTTTAAAGAGCTTCATTTCTGAGAGATTAACAGAGAAGATTTACTGTGATGCTGGTGCTGAAATTAAAAAAATAAAATAAATGCACAAATAAGTTCAAGAATATTTATTGAATACATGATTTAGCCAGAACTAATAGCAACAACAGCAAAAAAGAAATTAAATATGCATTGATTTCCCTTCATATTAATATTTATGGCATTAAAAAGGCATTAAAAAGCACAAACCCAGGGCGCCTTTGCTGCATGTCTTCCTCTGACTCTTCTCTCTCCTTTTCTGTACCTATCAATAAAGGCAAAAGGCCAAAAAAAATAACTATTAAAAAAATACAAACCCAACACTGAAGATGGCGGTCTCTTCATTTCATTTTTGTGCTAATTTTTTTTCAACAAAAACACATTTTTGTTGTCATTAAACAGTTTCAGGGGTTCAGGGAATCTCTTGGTGACTATGATGTTAAGAAATGTTCACATTTTGTGCTCATTATTGCCGTCAGCTTCATCAGAGGTTTTAATAAATGCAATGAAATCCTTTTCAGAGAACTTTTCCTAATTTTTTTGTTTTTTTAAATTAATCTTTTTCTCAGATAATACCGCAGTGAGATTGTGGTTCGTGTGGCCTCTGATATCGGGAGAAGCAAAAAAGAAAAAAAAGCTATGCTGTAAAAAACCATCTTATCAGAATTTTCCTGCTAATTGTAAAACAAGAAAAGTCTTCAATGCTATTAAATTCTTAATTTCTAATTATGTAAAATTAATTCAAATAGATTAAATCTTGTCTTTGTCATTTTTGCAGTCACTAAAGTTAATGTTGATTAATTATTTTAATACACAACTAGATGATGGATGTCAAAAAGTCCAGTATATGATGCAGCACTGAACAAAACCTGACAAACAAAACTGCAAAGAAGCACACAAATATGAATTATTATCAGTCAACTTACTGAAACATTTGACCATATCTTGCATATTTTTAAAAACAAGCATGTGAAATCATGAAAAAAGGTAAAAGCTGTTCTTACAGTACCTTATTTTTTCTTCACTGAGGGGATGAATGCCTGCTGTTTAAGGGAAGGCTCCTAACTCTGCTGAGGGTTTTTGTACTGTGATGTTTCACTGTGTCTATAGCAGCGGCTACGGCCACAGTGATTCACACAATTACAAAAACCTCTTGAGTTAAACAACATCTTTTCAACTATAAATACAACGTGTACAGATGCAACACATGCAACTTCATTAATATACAGACAGATTCCAACATACAGTACCCAAAAAACCCTAAAAAATGGAAGAATATGTGAGGAAAAAAAAGGTCTTTTAGCAATGAATGGAAGCTGTGTGTAAACACTGTGGACATCTGAAGCTTTGTCTTTCATACAATACAGTTAAACCAAGTAAAAATTCCTTATATTAGGTACTTTATATACAAAATAAATGACTGAATGAGTGGTTTTATTTCTGGTACATCTATTGAAAGCTCTATTACTCTGTCACAATCAAATTTGAACACAATTTCTTTTATTTATTGCACTTATGTTTACTTTCTCTTTTAGTTTTTCTGCAATTTATACAATCATTCCAAAATTAATAAATAGCCCAAAAGAGCAAATATTTGTATTGCTTTTCACATGAAACAATCTCTAGATTACTAAACTAAACTACAAAAACACTGAGGTTTAAGATAAAGACGTGTGCAGCTTGTCAGTCGGTGTGCAGGGAGGAGTTTTTGTGCAGAGTTGTATCACAGTGTCCTATAACAACCACAGCGATACATCCTGTGACAAAAACCTCCTCACTGTCACTGGACAAAACACGAGCAAACCCCTGTAAATGGAAATGAAAATCAGTCTAGACAAGTTCTGACTGTCAGACTTAAATTGGTAATTTGATAAATTGCACATATTTATTCCACAGTTTGATTTTTAATTTTAATTTTCTTTGAATCTAAAATATTCTGTTTTGCTGAAAATCATGTAACAAACATACACAAATGAACAACATTCTTTGTAAAGCATATTTATATGTGAACTTTGGAGTAATTAATGTCTACTTCCATTAAAAATAACCTTGTAAGTAGTTATTGAAAAGCACCTGCAAAAATGGGAAAGAGGAGTGAAGAAAAAAAGTTGGAATTCAGATATCTGAACTGTATTCTTATTTAAAAAATAAAATTTATTCCAAACCCAACATATTTTCCAACTTCTTGTGTATTATTTTGCCTTCCAAGTGTTTTTGTGATTTATTTCCTTAAAATAAAAATACTTTGGTTTGACATTTAGTTGTATAATAAAAAGAATAAAATGTATGTTTCTAGAATTAGGAATAATTGGGATTCAAAGGCTGAAATTAAACTCAAACTGAGAACAAATAGACTACAGTTTCATGGCGGTGTCTGCTGACTGCCTACAGGACTAAATAAAACAGGGATACAGGATTTCAGCCACAGGTTTTTGTATGAGTGTGTTCTACAGTGTACAGCTGGGGCCACAGTGATAAATGGCAGTACAAAAACTTATCCTGAACTGAAGCAGAACATCTGAGGGAAAAGCAAAAAGAAAAAAAAGGTAATTTATGCAAATGCACAAAGAAACATTACATTCAACAGAATACAAATGATGAAAAATTGCCCTTTCTTTTCAATTTAAATCAAAAACATCAGGGAAAACACAACATCTGTTTCTTTTTTCTCTAATATATTTACTGTGAATGTATTTGAAGTGGTTAAATTTGAGGCTCACATTTGCAGCTCACATATTCCAGTTGACCTTGTTTTACTCTGCAGGAGTTTTTTTTTTCTTATTTAGATCAAATGAAGGTTTTGCTGCACAATGACCTGAAACTTTTTATGTTTTTGTTTCTAATGGTCGTGCCTGTGAGGCCTCTTTCAGGAGTGAGATTATGATTTAATAAACAATTATTCTTGAACTGGTGATTCCTTCCACAGGATCATTTGAGCAGGTTTACAAGCTAAAATTGCTGCATTTGTGCGTCGCTGCCTCCAGTGTGCAGGCTGATGTTTTTGTATGAGGTTGAACCACGGTGTACTACAGCGGCCACAGTGATACGTCCCAATACAAAAACCTCATCCCACTGAGAAACACGGAAAAATAAGTCAGTAAGTAAAACTTTTCTCTGCTGAACAAAAATGTGCTGAGGAAAAACAAAGATGTTTAAAGGTTTAAAATAAAATGTCTGACATTAAGGTTTGTCACAGAATGCTAGCTTAAAAGTTGCAGTTTCCTGAGCACAGAAGTTAGTTATTGGTAAAAATAAATAAATTTAAAAATCACTAAAATTTCCACAGATGTGAATTTAACAACAGTTCAGTAGGAAGAATACAAATGTAAACGTCTTTATATTCCTGCTGAACACAAACAGTGAAATCATCCGTGCACTACTTCCCTCTCAGGTTTTTGTCACAGTGTGAGTCACTGTGTGGGGTGGCAGCCACAGTGATAAATGGCAATACAAAAACCTTTCCCACATCCCCACAGTGTCTGCGCCTTATAGAAAAGACCTCTCAAATCTATTAGAAACTAAAGAAACATGACATTTGGTGGAGGGATAAATAGTACGTATGTTGTAGTTTTTTCTTTTTACCTGGTTTAATCCTTAAAACATGGAAAACACAACCTATTCTAAATAAATTAATGAAGAAATGATACAGTTCTTGGTCATTACAATCCCATAATGTGTTAAACTTAATCTTTAATTCATTAAATAACAGGAAAAATGTTCCTTTTGTAAATACAAAGAAGAGAATGGAAACAGAGGCTGTTTGTACTGTTAATAAAAGTTGTAACTACAGTGTATGTGGGACATACTGGATTCTGAGCCTTCATTAACCCAACACAAAAAATATAATGTTATGTTTTTGTCAATAAGGCAACGAAGCACCACCTTTAACCAAACCAAGCTTTAACCAAGTTTTTCATGTCAACTTTTTATCACAGTTAAATCATGTCAATATGTTTTGTCCATGCTGTAGTTTTACGCTGAACCAAGCACAAAAATAGAAGCATTTATGGTTTTATTGCTCCTATAATGAAGCCATTTTTAGGAATATGAGTGACATTTAACTTGCAGTGAGTTTAAGAAAGTTGCTGGAAAACAAACTTGAAAACACAACAATCCTGTCCATTAATGATGTCCCTGTACCAGGACCAGACTGTATGTGGTGTTAAAACACAACCTGCATTCAGTGAAGATGTCTAGTCCTGCTATGAGTACAACAGGATGCAGAGTGCTTCATTTATGCTGCATCAAACTGACATGAAGGCAAATATTAGAACAGGTTTAGTAACATCAGTGCCAATGACTCACTGTATTATTCCTGTGAATTGTATTGACATTTTATATCCACTTAATTACAACAGTAAATTATAATTCTGCTTTAGTTTTTCAAATCTGACTTTGACTCTTTAATGAGACAAGAAGGTCTTTTATATTTCAAAATTCTCCGACATGTCTGTGGCCGAAAAGGTGAACTAAACACTAAATTTTAAGGCATGTGCACAGTGTTCAGGGTGGAGTTTTTGTACAGGGTTGAATCACTGTGTGGGGTAGCGGCCACAGTGATACATCCTGTGACAAAAACCTCCTTCCACTGGGAAGATATGTGATGCTACGACAGAAAACAGGATGCTGAGACGTGCATGCAGCAAAACGTTCTTATGAAAACCAGAGATGGTAAAGATTGACAATAAGGCTGCAGACAAGATGAGTTCAAAAGTACGGTAAAGTAAGGATCATGTAAATATCCACGAGGTAAAAGAGTTTGCAGCAAGTCTTAGGGATAGGTGGAGTTGCACGAATGCACAGTGGAGCTTTAAAGTAAAATGTGATATTAGCATTTAAATACTAAAACACTGATGTTGTTCAAGTGCAGCAGGTCCAAAATGTCTGGGGAAAGTAAAACTGTCAGAAAATTTATATTAAATTATTTAAAGTATTTCATAAACAGAGACTACCAGTCAAATGAATGGGAAAGTGTGTCCTAATTTTTGACTGATAGTGTATATTTGATTGATAGAAAAACCCATTTTGCACAACTCTAAACCCACATTTTCGACTGAAATAAATGTTAGATGAGAAGCAGCATAGCCTCATGCAACTGTCTGAATTCAGGAATCAAAATATTTGCTTTAAATTTCCTTGGAGATGGTTTGTTAAAATCCAAAACAAATAAAGCAAAAAAGTTGTGAAGCATCCTTAAGTAGGCCACCTATTTATCAGAAAAAATTCAGTGTTCCATCATGCACAGTTGGTTACCTCGTCAAAAGGCTCAAGAAAGGCAGACCCAGTAAGACCAGAGATAGCAGAGAGGATTGTATCAGTGAGAATCAGCAGAAATGTTCAATAACTCAAAGAGAAGAAGACAGTAGCTTCTGGAGATGTGTTTTGTTCAGATGACTTTAATGAAGGTAGAAAGTTTTTGAAGAGAAAGCAGAAAAAAACTCCAACCAGACTGTACTAAGGAACTAAAGCATCAGGGTGGTAATGTCAAAGTATGTGTATTTTTCTTTGTTTTGTGTGTCTGAGTGAACAGAGTAGATGAACTTGTATTTATTGAAAAACTAATTTGACCAAAAGCAGAAAATGTCAGCATGTACAAGTAGAAATGTCCAGCTGTGAGGATTCTTCCTCTGGTGACCATGAATGTTGGTGGACAATTTAATTTTAATCCACAAAATAGTTGCTGAGACATTTCTGACCAAAAGACTGCATCGTCTAAAAATGATCAAACTGTGACAGAATAATTAAGTTACAGGAGGTCAAATTAAATATTAAATGGAGAAAATACAGACTGTGCTTTCAGTACTAGAAACCACAACGATCAGTGAACATCATGCAAAGGTTTTTGTACGGCTGTGTGCTACTGTGGACACTGGAACCCACAGTGATATACGGCAGCACAAAAACCTGTCGCTGAATCTCTAGAAAAAGAGACGATCAGGCAATCCCCTCAGAAACCGAGGAAAGGTTAGAACCACCAGAAAATAGGAAAGTACGCAAAAAAATGTTCCTTTTTTTTTTAAATTTCACCATAGAAATATCAAAAACACTAAACTATTTTTGAACAAGTAAATAATAGTAAAAGTAACAGCAAGTGTCAACAGGAGGAAGTTTTTGTCATGAGTTGAACCACAGTGGAAACTATGGCAACCACAGTGATATATGGCAGCACAAAAACCTGTCCCTGAATCTCTAGAAAAAGAGACGATCAGGGAATCCCCTCAGAAACCGAGGAAAGGTTAGAATAACCAGAAAATAGGAAAATATGCAAAAAAAAAATGTTCCTTTTTTTCAGTTTTACCACAGAAATATCTAAAACATTAAACTAATATAAAAAAGTAATTTATAGTAAAAGTAACATCAAGTGTCAACAGAAGGAAGTTTTTGTCATGAGTTGAACCACAGTGGATACGACGGCAGCCACAGTGATATATGGCAGCACAAAAACCTGTCCCTGAATCTCTAGAAATAGAGACAATCAGGGAATCCCCTCAGAAACCGAGGAAAGGTTAGAATCACCGGAAAATAGGAAAGTATGCAAAGTTGTTTCTTTTTTCAATTTCACCATAGAAATATCAAAAATACAAAATTAACAATGAAAAAAAAGTATTTTACAGTCAAAGAAACAGCAAGTGTAAACAGGAGGAAGTTTTTGTCATGAGTTGAACCACAGTGGAAACTACTACGGCCACAGTGATAAATCCTATGACAAAAACCTCAGGAAGGTGATGCAGTAATAATTAGTGTTTCTATTGGTTGAATTTAAACTAAAGTGAAGCACATTTTCACAATTGTATAAACTAAAAGTATAAATATATAAATGTAAATTATTATTTTTTATTATTAACCTTTATTTAACCAGGAGAAATTTCATTGAGAACCACATCTTTTGCAAGGGAGTCTTGGCCAAGTGTCTTGATTATGTTGAAGCATAAACACGAGCAAAAAACAAACAAAAAATTTAATTTACAAGCAAGGTATGATATATAAGAGCGTGTTTTGGAGCCGACCCCAAGAACTCACAGTTTGGACTGAAAGATGCTCAATGAGATTAACTCAGTTAATTTCCAGTTTTTCTGCAATATATTCCACACAAAAGGTGCAGAGTAAACAAAAGCCTTTTTACTCATTTCAGTACGAGCATATGGAACAGAAAGCAACAAATGACCTTGTGAATAAATGTGGATCAATAAATAAATATTCAGACCTGTAGAACTGACGATACACCACAGCAGGTAAAGGTTTCTGTATGACAGTGAATCATTGTAACACTAGAAAGATAATATTAATTAAAACAGTGGAAAGGTAAATGACATTACTTTAGTATGCATATTATGTATAGTTTTGTCACTTCCACCCTTGAATAACTTAAATATAACACATCAGAAAAGTGGCAGCTTCTAAATGCTTTACATCTGCAGATGCAACATATTTCACACTAAAAAACAACTATATTTTGTCATTATATTGTTTATTGGGTTTGATTTTACCATTTGGTTAAGTGTTTTAAATGTGAGTTAATGATCACAAATGAAGGCTCCGGTGCTTCTTTAATTAACCACTATTAGTTACATATAACTTTAGAAGCTCTTCTGTGTTAAGACACTAACAGAGTTCACCTCAATGCTGGTAGCAACACTTTTAAAAGATTAATTCATGTTCGCATCTTGGACTTGTGGTTGTCAACATCCTGACTGCTTAATATTTATGTAACACACAGGAAACAATCCCCACCACCGCAGGTGCTTCCTCATCCACTTAACAGACTGAAACTCTGGACTGAAAGCTAAAAGATCCAACAACATGAACACATGATAATATATTACAACCAAGCAAGCCAAAGAAAGTTGCAGCAGAAACGATTCAGATCCCATCAAACATTAGCAATCACGTAACCAGAAATGCTGGAATGTAAGTCACATAATTATACTTTTTTTTTTTCAATTTAACTTTTATTTATGTAGGTAATCTTATTGAGACAAAACTTGTGCAGGAAGACCAGGCTAAACATAAACTGCCACATCACTGCCTTTCCTCGGACGGTGTGAGCGATGAATATTAAAACCACCAGTTGCCACATCTCTATCTAATATAGATTTGGAAAGCCAGGTATGACAATAACAGTAGCAACATGTCCATTTTAGGAAGCATGCTGCAAGCTTTTATATGCAAGATATGTAACCCAGACAGATTCTTAAAATCAGCACTGAATACGTGTAATCAAAGGATCCACATTACGCCGGATACCAGACAGCAGTAGAAGCAAATTTACCAAACATTACCAAATAATTTTTATGACAGACAAATTACTACAAGAGTTAGTCTTATGGCAAAGGGTTTTGGTGTAGATCATCTGAGCAGAAACACTGTGAGAATAGCAGTACTGCATAACCCACAGGCAGTACAGATGACAATGAGAGTCTGTTTGAGCAATACTTGCATGCAAAGACCATCCATTATGCCCACTTCTTAGTGAGGATGTTACACAACTTGTAGTTATCTACCATGGATGTAGGGCATCTGTGTAGTCAACAGCATAGCCATACAATACCATGACAAGGCAGAGAATTAGAGGGAAAACCATGACAACAACAGGAAAAAAAGAACCTCTCACTTTCATTGTTTGTTGTGGAATGCAGGGATATCAATTTGCATCCTGACATGACTTATGACGAGGTTTAGGCTGTAGCTTACTCAAAATGATAGCCTACAGGCAGGCAGGCAGGGGAACCAACAGATCAGGTGCAGCAGTAGCAGCAGTGGTAGTGGAAGTAGCGGCTCAGTGGCCCTGAGATCCAGGCTGCTAGCTGAATTGGTGGTGGATGGCTACAGCTGAGGCCTGGTCCACAGCCTCAGAAAACACCAGTGCAGGTTGATAGGTGAGCCATGTGGAGGACCAACATTTCGCTCTTGACAAATTCAGTGCACCATTTTTTTCTCTAAACAGCACCTTAGCTACTGTCTATAGAATACAATCTACAGTACTCAGTGTGAGGTCTTTCTTTCCTAAAAAACACTTTACACTAGTTTACATCACAAAACATTAAAATTACATTTTCACAATTATCTGATAAATCACAATTTAACAGTGTAGAATAAAAGAACAAGCAATAATAACCATAGGGGATAAAAGAAGCATTCAAGTGTCTGAAAAAGTTGAAAAAATAATGCTGGTTTTCTTTTATTTTTATGAGAAATGCAGGAACTACTTATGATCCCAACACAGAGTCTGCAGAGAGAGGATGTGCTCAAAAATCAGCCAAAAGATATTCAAACTTCTATTTTGGTTTTGAACCAAAAGCTGTACAATTACATTGGACTGACTGATTGTCAGTTGTCTGTTCATGTTGGGATTCCTGATGGCCAGCAATGAACCTGGGCAGAGTGAGTGCTACATCTGCATGAAGAAAGTCTAATGAAAGTACTGATCATGGAAAATGTTTTCTTCGCTAAAGGTTAAAAAAAGTGACAAAGATTCTGTATAGTTACTACTTGCTGCATGTTTTGTTCAGGATATAGTACGACTGGGAGAGGGACGATGATGAGAGAACTGTGATTTTACCATCAGCCGTGCAGTGAAATAAGTGCACTGCACAAACACCACTCCTGTTGACAGAATTATTGCACTTCAACTAAATTTGTTGTCTTTCTGACTCAGGCTTGTTTCTTCATCACAGTCAAAGTTCCTGATGGGGATTAGGTCAGGACTTTGGGGAGACCAGTCAAAAACCTTCACTCTAACCTGATTTAAACATTTCTTTACCATTTCTGATGTGTGTTTGTGGTCATTGTCTTGTTGCAAGATCCAAATGTTTCCAAGATCAACCTTCTGGCTGATGATTTTAGGTTTTCCTGAAGAATGTGGTGCTTATCTTTCTTCATTTTTCCATTTATTTTGTGTAAAGCTCCAGTTCCACAGAGCATGATACTGCTACCATCATGCTTAAAGCTCATGTCCGGAGTTTGAATCGCAGCGTCTCCCAAAACACTGGTGGTCCCACCCTCCCTCTGATTTCGCCCCTTTATTTGTGCACGCGCGCAGTACATGACAGGAGTGCCCGGAGTGCTGCAGCATCTTGCCTGTTTTGCTGTTTTCCACTCGTCTACATTTAGTACATTTAGTAAATAATAAAGAAATTAGGTTAGAATTCTGCATTGAGTCTAACTTGTCCTAATACCAAAATAACATGAATCTGCTAGGACGAACGAGTAAAGTTTCAATATGTGATTACACTCGTGTATCCCTCTCGATGACGTTGTTTATCAAACTTAGTGCATTTACGCTTGTATATGTGTTACATTGTTTATTTATTTCTATCTAGAGTTCAGAATTGCATGACTCCTCTGATGAAGAGTATGTCCCAGACGCCCCAACATCTTCCTCCAGAGGTCGGGCATCTAAACGAAGCCGTCAGGCGGGCTATGGAGGCCGTGGTCGGGGAGCGACGCGAGCACAAAAGCCAAAAAATGTCCTGCAGTCTCTTGGCCTGACATGCCGTGGGATTGGTAACTTTTCTGGAAGTTGCTGATCCCTGATGCTCTCTCAGCTCCTCCACAAGCAAAACAAATGTGCGCGCGGTTGCGTAGTGCGTAGCTCGCCCACCTCTGCATGGGCTTGCTTGCTGTGCGCGTAACCGTTGATTGACAGCATGACAAAGCTGAAGCTCGAACTTGATTGGTCGGCAGCGACCGGCGCTTTTTGGAATAACATGGGGGTCTATGAGAGGAAGGCGGAGCTCATGAATAAATTTTCATATCGCGTCATACTAACATTATAGTATCGAACAAGACTAACACATTTAAGCTTTGTTAAACAATGATACATAAATTGAAAACAAACGGAAACTCCGGACACGAGCTTTAATGGTAGATTTGGTGTTCTTGGGGCTAAAGGCCTCACCTTCCCTCCTCCAAACATATTTCTGCTCAAGTTTCATTCCATCTGACCACAGAACTTTCCTCCTGAAGGCCTTTTCTTTGTCTGTGTGATCAGCAGTAAACTTGAATGGAGCTTTAAGGTTTTGCTTCCAGAGGCAAATCTTCTTTCTTCATGAAGCCTCTCAGCTCACATTGACGTCAAACACTGTGGACACTGACAGTTGTGTTCCAGCAGCTTATCATTCATTCAGACTTGCTTTTTGCTGAATTGTCTCTCAGCAACAGGTGATGGTGTGTTTTCTTCCTGATCGTAGCAGTAACACAACTGGACCATGAACTTTATACTTGAAAACAGGTGGTTTAAGGATCAGAAGCTGCTTTAACATGGCTCCAAGGGACTTTCAAGATGTGTTCAAGTCAATGATTTGCTTTTCAGATCTTTGCTGAGCTCCTCAGACTTTCCTACTTTAGTGTTTGTGGCTGAGTCTAACAAGTCAAATCAGCCCTATTTAAATTGGCTCAGGAGTCAGTAACTGTAGTAAATCGTCATCACTCACAATTTATGTTATGAGGTAATTACAAAAACTTGATTGATACAACTTTCTCAATCAAACATCACAGTTCATCAAGTCCTATTATTGTCACAGTTTTGAGGTAGAACCCAGGTGCAGACACTAATGAAGACATGGAGATTAGAACCTTGGTGTAATGTTTGTTTACAGTTAGTGAATCCTAAGGTGAATGCTATGTACAAGGATTAAAAAAGACAAGAAGATAAACCAAACTAACCCAGGATATAACCTAGGGAGGGGTCACAGGCAAGCTAACTAAACTAAATGCTAGGCAACTAAATACAAAACTCTCATGGGATAACACACGGGTTAATAATTAGAAATACACTATTGGGGGAAAACACAAGACACGAAATCCTGACAGAACAAGGAGAAAGGACTAAAACTAACCAAAACCAGGTATAAGCAGACACTAGGAAAAACACCAAGGAAATGACCAGGATTTATTGAGTTTGTTATGGAAAATGAAACTGACAAAACACGACAAACTTAGGTGATAAATCAGGGCTGGCAAAGAGCAGACAGGGATCTTGTGTGGAAGCTAAAGCAGGCAGGTGATCCAGTGGTTAGTTCAGAATGAGGGAATCCGGCAATCATCAACAGTGAGTACAGGAAGATGAGTGACGGACAATTCAGCAGACCAGCTGAGGTTGTGGGTAGGTCAAGATGATCTGGCAGAGAGTGAAGTCTGAGCCACAGTTTAATCGAGTCAGTGATAGTTGGTGGCAGGTGAGGCAGCTTCTGCTCAGGTGTTCACATTGCTGCTGATTAGGAAGCAGAGAAAGGAGGAGCAGAGGATCCTGACAATGATTAGCACATGAACTACACTCACTGGCCACTTCATTAGGTACACCTTGCTAGTAAAAGGGTGGACTTCCTTTCGCCTTCAGAACTGAATTAATTCTTCGTGACACACTTTCAACAAGATGTTGGAAACATTCAGAGATTTGGTCCAAAATGAAATGATAGCATCCATGTGATGCAGCAGATTTGATCCATGATGCCAATCTCCATTTCCACAACATCCCAAAGGTTCTACTGGATTGAGATCTGATGACTGTGGAGGCCGTTGGACTACAGTGAACTCAGTGCCATGTTCAAGAAACCAGTTTGAGATAATGTGAGTGTAACCAGTATAAGAGGAACAGGAGAATAGATAATAGGAATCGGGACTAGAATCAGAAGATTTAAAGGCACGGCATGGAGCCCAGATGCTGAACAACCATAGTGAAATATGACACAGACACTGCAACTAGAAAACACAGTTTGTATTGAAATAAAACAAAAATTGCAGCTGCTTCTAGCACAAACCCCCCTTTTACAGAAACACAAATAATAAAGTAGATCACGTCCAATCTGAAGTTTAGTCCTTTGTCTTTTCGTCCTTTCATCCTCAGTCCAAATAGCTCAATAATAGTTTGACTGTTCAATAGTTCGTTCGCCTGGGCTGTGTGACACACACCCACCACACAGTTCAACCCTACCGTACGTCACGCCTGTAGGTTGGTTCTTTTGGGCAGTGGCTCGCCATCCATTAATGGAGTTCTTCAAAGTTCTTCTAGGAATCCCCAGCAGAGTTTAGGAGACTTCAGTTCTCACACTAGTGCAATCTGGTATTAGAATCCAACTCAAAAAACCTGACCTATGGGCAAGGTCAGAATTAAATCACCATTTTTGTTTGAACAAAGTGATTGCAAATGATCTCTCATCTCATTTCTCATCTTGTCAAACAGTGCAATTTCACACACTCAGTTCAAGAATACTAGCATTGGTTTTAACTAGTTTATTCAAGTTAACAGTTGACATCATGAATTTAAACACTTCAGGGAAAGTAATTACCCTTGTGGACAATACACAACACACAATAATGATTGTTAACCTTAAAATATGAACATATGGGACATGAATACACTGCGTTTCACATTCTTTTAACTACCAAACGAACACTTGTCAAAATTCTAACATGTTTAGCATAAGTCAATGTAACTTACAATGGTAAAAATTAGCATCGTGGCTAGCGCGATTCCATGCTGATTTCAACTCACCGAAGCAAAACGTCAGACAATAAACGAAGAAATAGCCTCCTCCAGCTCTTAGGTTTCACTCTGGAACATGGATATCTTTGGTTTCTTATTCATACAGTTGTACTGAACATGAACAGTGTATCTCTCCCACGGTTGTGGCTCTCCCTTTTGCTGCGTGTCGTTCTCTTGTGTGCAACAGCATAGACATATATACCTACGTAGACGCCTCATAGGCTGTCGAGAAGCATGCCTACGGCGCCGCCATCTTGGAACGGTGCCAGTGGAGGCAGCGGTGCACAGACATCTACGGAGGCAAGAGGTACTGCTGAATCTCAAAGTGGAATTATTCGCTGAATTTTGAACCGATTGCCAAACTGTTTGATTTTTTAGAAACATCACACGTGTAGCTACTATACAAGGTGCTCGGATATTTTTTACAATTCTGGTTTTGTCACTCAACACTAAAGCTACACACTATCTCCCTCTGACTCCAGCATAGTTATTTAAAGATGGCGGACTTCTGTTCAGCCTATGGATGCTCTAATGAGCGCTGTAAGGAAACAAGAGCTCGTGGGATTACTTTTCACATGTAAGATGTATGTAAGGAATAATATATTGTAAGCAGGTTGTCATAGCTAGAGTGAAATAAACACCGACAAGACGGATAGAACCCCATCAGCTCTGTGTCTGGCTTCTACCCATGATCTAACCAGCTCTCTGCATCATCCTGTGTATTACACAGCTGCTTACCGGTGAAATAACTAATCTGAGACAATTTTTTGTTTAAAATTCGATGTTATGAATCTAGTGTTCCTAGCAACAGCCTGTTACAAAGAAAAAAAAACAGACTTACTGCAGTAACTGGTGGGTTAGAATACAGCATCTGATGGATCTAATAATAGCCCTGATTTATGATAGAATTATTTTTGTTGTAGACAATTCTTTATCTCTGGCTACTTTTCTCACATGCTTAAGCTTTCCCAAAGAACGTGATTTATACACGTGATATAATAGTAATAGTAGTAGAAATAATAACAGTAATAATAATAATAACGATTAAAAAATAATAGTAATAATAGCAGTAATAATAGTAATAATAATAATAATTGATATAATAGTAATAGTAGTAGTAATAATAATAATAATGATAATAGTAGTAGTAGTAGTAATAATAGCAGTAATAATAGTAAGAGTAATAATAATAGTAGTAGTAGTAATAATAATAATAATAATAATAATAATAAAAGTAATAGTAATAATAATAATCATAATAATAATACCAGTAACTGTAATATAAAAAATAATAAACAATAATCATACAATATTATAGGACTATAATGACAATTATATGAATAGCAATAACAGTAATACAGTAGTCGTACAATAATACAAAAATAATAATTGTACTCCAACACAATGTAAAGCTGTAAATGTAAAGTCAATAAAAACCTGAGCACATCTGAACGTTTTCTGTTTGTTCTTTGTTTGTTTTTTTGTTTGTTTTTTCTATTTATATCTGTCTATCTATCCGTCTAGCATGTCTGGCGTTTGTTACAAGCAAACCGCGTCAAAATTGCTTGAGAATTGAGCGATTTATGACAACTTTAATTGTATAAGCACATCATTCCTCTATGGAAGTAATGCACTGTAGGAGCAAGTGGCCCCGATCCAAGATGGCCGCCCTGTAGACACGTCGCTCGAGTGGGCGGCCGCAGTCAATGAGGCGTCTACGTATATATGTCTATGTGCAACAGAACTTGACTTCAGAGCAACCAAACTCGGGTGGGACAAACAATCTAATTGGCTGATGTGAAGTGCGTTCACATCAACAATTGGTTGTGCACTCAAGTTTTTACTCAGATCCCACACTCCTGGCAAATCAAATTCACTTTGCATTTTAAACTTTATACACAACCCCCACAATCCACCCCCAACACCCCCCCTCCGCCCCCCCACCAGGTCACCCCCCCACCCCTTGCCCAGCCACCCCACCCCACCCCATCCAGCCACACCACCCACACCACCCACGCCACCCTCGCCATCCCTCCCTCCCCCAAATCCGGGAGACCACCCGCTCACCGGAAAACAGCACCAAGTAACCGGGCAACAGCACTGCAAGGGCAAACAAGCCCAGCCCACCCCTGGCCGCCCAAAGAGATGCGACCCTGAGGGACGGAGGGAGGGAGGGAGGAAGGGAGGGACGGAGGGAGAGGAAGGAACACCAGGGGAGGCACAACAACCCAGGCCCTCGGGCCCAGCAGGGAGAAGCCCCGGAGATCATGCCAGTAAACCTATTGTGATTTACCCTGTTACTGAGTTCACCAGTTCCCCGACTGGTGAACACTAGCCCTGCACCGTGAATGTGACCCACCCGAGTGTATATACAAGTGTGTGTGGTGCCTTAAGATTGGGGGTCGGTGAGGTAGAGCAGAGGGTGACGAACCCCCCCCCCCCCCCCCCCTCAGTCTCCCCGCAAGCCCAAAATGTGATTGTGTATGTGGTGCGTTAAAATTGGGGGAAGAAGTGTCAGGGTGGGGGCATAGACGGGGGACCACAGTACAACACTGCACTGGGGCCTATCCCGTCTAATGACGTCCCACCCCATAACCACCCACTCCCCAGGTAGTGTGGTGCATTAAAATTGGAGGGGAATTGTGGAGTAGGAATAGTACCTTTCCACCCCACCCCCACCCCCCACCCCAAGGGATGTGTTGTGTGCCCTATGTGTATATTTACAAGGTGTATTGTGCGAAGCTCGTGAAGTGAATTAAGAGGAGCGATCAACGGGGCCCCACCCAGCCAGGCGGAGGGAGGTGCGCGCGCGCCCAGTTGGACGTTGGTTTGAATGGAATCATTGCAAAGAAGTAATTTATTTTTGGTAGGATTTTCATTTTGATAGTAGCTATTCGTCCCATAAGAGATACAGGGAGATTGTTCCAGCGCTGAAGGTTACTGGTGATGTTATCCAGTAATGGGGCAAAATTTAAGTGAGTTAATTCAGATAATTTAGGTGAAATTTTTATGCCTAAGTATTTTAAGTTGCCTGTAGGGAAAGAGTAGTGAGGGTCCTGATCAGCAGGATTCCATGAATTTTCTGTGATCGGAAGTAATGTTGATTTTGTCCAATTTATGGAATAATCTGATAACTCTGAAAATTTAGTTATTAAATTAAATACTTCCCTTCATGAAGTAGCCGGTTCTTCTAAATAAAGTAATATATCATCTGCGTATAAATTAATTTTGTGTTCTGTTGCCCCAGAGCGGATTCCTTGGATCCTGACATCCTGGCACACAGCTGTTGCCAACGGCTCAATGAATATCGCAAATAACAAAGGAGAGAGTGGGCAGCCCTGTCTGGTGCCTCTCTGTTAGGTGAAAGTCTTAGAGGCGATTCCATTAGTGGTGACAGTAGCTTTAGGAGAATCATATAGTGCTGACACCCAGTGAATAAATGACTCTCCAAAGCCAAGCTTATGTAGAACAGCAAAGAGGAAGGACCAGTTAACTTTGTCAAAGGCTTTATCTGCATCTAACGATATGATAACTGCCTTTTTGTCCTGCCGCTGTGACATGTTAATCAAATTTAAGAGCCTTCTAATGTTGTTGGTAGAGTGTCGACCTTTAATAAAGCCAGTTTGATCATTATGGATAATTGTCGAAATTACTGTCTCTAGTCTAGATGCCAAGGCCTTTGCAATAATTTTTATGTCGGTGTTAATTAATGATATCGGGCGATAGCTTGACGGAAGGGTCGGGTCTTTATCTGGCTTTAATAAAAGTTTAATTGCTGCTGTGTTCATATGAGGCCGTATGTGACCACTGGTTTTAATTTCTGTTACTAATCTAAAAAACAGTGGAGCCAGCATTGACCAGAAGTGCTTCAGAAATTCGGCCGGAAAACCGTCCGGACCTGGTGCCTTACCATTAGGCATACTGTCTAGAGCACTGGACAGCTCATTTATGGACAGTGGAGCATCTAGGGTATTTTTATGTTCAGTAGATAACTGAGGCATATGTAAACAACTGAGAAATGCCTCAATATGCTCAGGGTTGGGTTTGTTATTTTCTGAATACAGATTCCAACAATAAGTGTAAAAAATATGATTAATTTCTTCTGGTGATTGCGTATACTCACCAGTTGTCCCTTTTATCGCAGTTATGAGAGATTTTTCCTGATTGCGTTGGAGTTGGTTTGCAAGAAATTTACCTGATTTGTTATTATGCTCAAAGTTGTTGTATCTCAGTTGTTGTATTATAAACTCGGTCCTTTTGGATAACATCTCATCTAGCTGTATTTTTGTATTTTGTAATTCAGTCCATATTTGATTATTTGTGTTTGTTGGATATTCATCAGTTAGTTGTTTAATTTTATCTTCTAGATCTCTTTCTAATTTTTGGTCTTGTTTCTTTTTATAAGATGAATATGAAATAATTTTACCTCTAAGTACTGCTTTCCCTGCTTCCCAGAGTAAAGATGGAGATGAGTTTGGGGAGTCATTCATTTCCAGATAGTCTGCCCACTCTCTCCTTATGATCTTATCGAACTCTTCATCTTTTAACAGTGAGATGTTAAAACGCCATGTCGGAGGTGGTTTAAAGGTGAGGTCAGTTTGTAAGGACAGGGAGACTGGTGCATGGTCGCTGATAATAATGGGGTGTATTCTTGTAGAAATTTTCTCGGCAATAGAATTATTTGTAAGAAAAAAATAAATTCTTGAAAATGATCGATGCACCGAGGAATGGAAGGTGAATTCCTTCTTTGTTGGATTTTTTAGTCTCCAGCTGTCGCCAAGGCCAAAATCATCCATATATTCCTCTATTACTTTAGCAGATTGCGATTGCCTTGTACGTGTTGTGTTATTGGAGCGATCTACTAATGGATTTAGGAATGTGTTGAAATCTCCTCCAATGATAACAGTTGAGTTTGCTGTTAAATCAGATAGTTGAGAGAAAAATGAATGAAAAAAGGCCAGATCATCATTATTAGGGGCGTACAAATTCCCAATAGTATATTCTTTATTGAATATAGTTGCCTGGATAATAATGTATCTGCCTTCTGAGTCAACTATTATGTAATTTAAAGTGAAGAGTAGCCTCTTATGAATAAGTATAGAGGCTCCTTTTTGTCTGCTGTTATAAGAGGCAGAATAAACTTGACTGAAATTCATGCCAATAAGTAATTTTTCTTCAGATTTTTGTAGGTGGGTTTCTTGTAGGAGACAAATGTCTGCTTTTAATTTTGAAAAACGGTCTAAAATTTTTATTCTTTTTGCCTGTGAGCGAGTGCCACACACATTTCAGGAGACCAGAGTTAGTTTATGCATATAGACAGTTTAAAGCTGCTGTCCGGAGTTTGAATCGCAGCGTCTCCCAAAACACTGGTGGTCCCACCCTCCGTCCCTCTGATTTCGCCCCTTTATTTGTGCACGCGCGCAGTACATGAGAGAAGTGCCCGGAGTGCTGCAGCATCTCGCCTGTTTTGCTGTTTTCCCCTCTTCTACATTTAGTACATTTAGTAAATAATAAAGGAATTACGTTAGAATGCTGTATTGAGTCTAACTTGTCCTAATACCAAAATAACATGAATCTGCTAGGACGAACGAGTAAAGTTTCAATATGTGATTACACTCGTGTATCCCTCTCGATGACGTTGTTTATCAAACTTAGTGCATTTACGCGTGTATATGTGTTACATTGTTTATTTATTTCTCTCTAGAGTTCAGAATTGCATGACTCCTCTGACGAAGAGTATGTCCCAGACACCCCAACATCTTCCTCCAGAGGTCGGGCATCTAAACGAAGCCGTCAGGCGGGCTATGGAGACCGTGGTCGGGGAGCGAGGCGAGCACCCCGACCACAGCATCTAAACGAAGCCGTCAGGCGGGCTATGGAGGCCGTGGTCGGGGAGCGACGCGAGCACCCCGAGCCAAAAAACGTCCTGCAGTCTCTTGGCCTGACAAGCCATGGGATTGGTAACTTTTCTGGAAGTTGCTGATCCCTGATGCTCTCTCCTCCACAAGCAAAACAAATGTGCGCGCGGTTGCGTAGTGCGTAGCTCGCCCACCTCTGCATGGGCTTGCTTGCTGTGCGCGTAACCGTTGATTGACAGCATGACAAAGCTGAAGCTCGAACTTCATTGGTCGGCAGCAACCGGCGCTTTTTGGAATAACATGGGGGTCTATGAGAGGAAGGCGGAGCTCAGGAATAAATTTTCATATTGCGTTATACTAACTTTATATTATAGTATCGAACTAGACTAACACATTTAAGCTTTGTTAAAAAATGATACATAAATTGAAAACAAACGGAAACTCCGGACAGCAGCTTTAAGTTCAACCTTGGATGTATAGCTATGTGAGCTGCTTACTAATATTGGCATGTTATGAAATAAACTCAGTCTACTGATAACGTTGGACGGATGTATAGCGGGGTTTAAATCTATGATGGATGTGGATAACAAGACTGTAAAACATGTCAAACGTGAGTACAAAAAAACAAAGAACACTGGTGCCTCGACATATATAACACACAAAAGATTTACATAGGGAGTTTGTGTGGGGGGAGAGGGGAGGTGTGAGTTTAGGTGGTTAGGGTAAGCAGAGGGAGGGGAGGTAGACAAGAAGGTGAACAGAAGGGGGTCAAACATAAAACAGTGAGCCAGTATTCTAAGTAGCCATAGTGAGATTAAATATATATACATATATACATACCTTCATATATATGTGTATATATATATATATATATATATATATATATACACACACACACACAATATATACATTATTTTATAATAAATAAACAAAGCTCTTTCGTTTCACCAGTACTGATCAGAACAGCCAGGGAGTGGTATTGGGGTCTCGGTACAGTTGGCCGTCGATATAAAGTTTATCTACAACCAAAGTAGACTGTTTACCCTTCTGTCTGCTCTGTTTCAGTATGGGAAACAATACCTTCCGCCGCTCGTTGATCTCTCTCGGGAATTGATCGTTCATTCCGAAAGAGGTCTCTTTAAGCTCCCGTCCTTTACTTTTAACTAATTCTTTCTGTTTAAAATGTTTGAATTTAGCAATAATAGGACGGGACTTATTGCCTCTACGGGCTCCAAGCCGGTGAACGCGGTGAAAGGAAATATTATTCACCGTTTCCTGGGGAATTTTTAAAGCTGTTGTCATGAATTTCTTAATTTCTGTCTCCGGATTATCTGTGGTGCTTTCAGAGATTCCTGAAAATATTAAATTGTCCCGCATACTACGGGATTGGACATCCAGTACAGTCTCTTTAAGCGCTTTATTCTCCCTTTTAATCATTTCCAACTCGGTTGTAACTGCGGAAAAGTTAGAACGTAGTTCTGCATTATCAAGTTGAAGCTCACTTACCTGTTGATAGGCGTTCTCCAAACTTACCTTCAGGTCTCGAATTTTGTCGCGGAGGACGCTGAGAACATCAAGCTTTTTATTTATGGACTCCAGGATATCAACCGGGACGTCCGTTGTAGCTAGGTCGTCCGTATCAGTCGAGGAATCGTTTTTCCTCTTTTTAGACGGATTGTCGCGGTTCGGGTCTTTCCATGACGCGGTTGTAAAAATATCCGTCGATAAATCGCTCGAGGTCCTCCACGGTGGGTGGTGCTCCAAATCCGCAGTTCGAGTAGGGAAATATCAATAAGTGAATGCAAGTAATGCGGTGATTAAATTTAATTTTGTTTAGAGAAAGAGCTAAGACTAGTGAATTCTATTTCAGCAGCAGGGCGCCGCCATGTTGTATTCCGAAATCTCACTGGCAGTCTCATGAGAGTCACAGCATAGCCTCAGCCCAGGGTCGTAGCCTCAGTTTCCTGTTGTTAGCTGACAGGAGTGGAACCCAGTGTAGGATCCACCAGCCATTATCAACAATAAAACAGAACCAGGACAGGGTTTTGTTTATTTCCCCCACCTAAAGCTCTGGAGTCCTAGCACCTCTGCAGCCACAGGATGGAGACGGGCTCCCCTTTTGATCAGTGAAGCAAGAGGGACACCAGGACACCACGCCTGATGTGGGAAATGTCTGGCATGGCACCGCAAAGCACCAAGTCAGCAGGAAGCAAGGCCGAGAGCTGACGTTAAAGAATTCTCCCCAGTACAGACCTCCAGGATGTGTATTGGACCTGTCTTAGCAAGAGACTGGCTTAAACCCCCTCAAGTTCCTTAAAACCCCCAAGCTCCTGCTCCCCCTGCTCCCATCAAGCTCTCTGACTCCACAGTGCTCACCGTGGAGTCTTTCCGCTTTTTGGGATCCATCATCTCCCAGGACCTGAAGTGGGAGATGAACATCATGTCCATAACCAAAAAGGCACAGCAGAGGATGTACTTCCTGCAGCAGCTGAAGAAGTTCAACCTGCCACAGACTATGATGGTGCACTTCTACACGGCCATCATAGAGTCCATCTTCTCCTCCTCCATCACCGTCTGGTACCCTATAGCCACCGCTCGGGACAAGAGCAGACTGCAGCGCATCATCCGCTCTGCTGAGAAGATGATCGGATGTAACCTGCCATCCCTCCAGGATCTGATAAACAATGCCCATGCCACTGCAAATCAGCTCTGTTGACTGTATTAATTACTACTGCATTGTAACTGCACATACCTTGTCTATTGTAACCTTCTTCTTACATCTCTTTCCTTACTATTTTATTTTATTTTATCTGTACTTGCACCAAGAGAGAAAATTCCTTGTAAGTGTAATAACCTACTTGGCAATAAAACCGATTCTGATTCTGATTCTGAAGTACCACCAAGGCTCCAAGGAACCAAACTGATGGCAATAAAAATTCGGACTGATTCCTGAACCACAGAAGGGAAGAAGCTCAGAAACTTGGAGGAACACTTCAAAGACATTCCATTCACAGACAAAGGAACTCTGGACTCACCTCAAAACTAACAAAGACAATCATCTTCCAATTCTGGACAAAACTCCTTTTATGTACATCCATTTCACCGAACAAGTGAACTTTTCAATGACTTCATAATTAATCTATTTCTTGCCTTATTTTCAATGTTTTATTCCTCCTGATTAGTATCAATGTCATAATTCTAACATGTCTGCCAATCACATATGATCATGTTTGGTATCATTTTAATCAGCTATCTGTCAGTAAAGCTCCTAGATAAACCATGTTCACCAGATTTCAATATTTTGGAAAGTTACAGAAATTACCTGAAAATGTAACTCTGTGAGGGACATCTGGACATCAGCCCTCCCTGACGGAGGATGTACCAGACCCCTGCTGAGTTAATGATATGCAAAGGCCCACTTTAAAAGACCACATCTGAAAGCACCATTTTGAGTTCTGAATTTTGAAGTCAACTTGCTATCCATCACTCTGAGGCTCCACTCTGTCCACCGTTGTTCCGACCCGCTTCCACAGGCCGACCGGACAGCACGCATCATCGTCACTTTCGTCATCATCATCACGGGCACGCAAGTACCTTTCAATCACTGAATACTTGGTGCATTCCTCTAAATTCTTAGATTTCCTAAAACCATTCATTTGGCAAACTTTCACATTGGCATTTCCCAAAAGTTATGGCTACTTTCACGTGTGGTCTTCTAATTCCTTCCTCCCAGAGCGCCATATTATAACGTAATATTCTCCCAATATTGCGTCGTAATATTGTACTCTATTCCTTCCCTTCCCTGTCATTCACATTCCACTCATTGTTTGTTTTGTGTTAGTGTTTTGTGTTGTATGTGTATTGTTGTGCTCTTAGTTGATAGACGTCATTAGTTGTTGTTGTCTTGTTGTTAGTAAATAAATGTTTTAATAACTAAGTCCACTGGGGCAATTCTAGGATCAGAGGTTTAGGGGTGCTGAGCACCCAGAGGTGCCTGGCCAGGCAAGATAAATTTCACTGTTTTGCACATTTTAACGCAATTTCATTCCCACATTTGTCAAAGAAAAGCATAACACTTTTTGAAAAAGTCTGTGACTAAACCATCCAATCTGATAAAGGATATTTAAATGCTGAATTACAGCAAAGGAGGAATGCTCTGCAATCTTAAAAGAAACCTATCACAACTCTAATTTCTGGGAAAAGATGACTAATTTAGATGCAGGAGCTCCTTAACATACACACAAACAGCATGTATGTTTCTGGAGTAAACTAGCCCTCTATACTGAGTACCAAAAACACCAAAAATGGAACTTGGACTTAATTTTTGACTTTTATTTGAAAAGTGATGCACAGCATCTCTTTCCCTGGTCTGTTCTCTCTCATCTTCCAGAGTCTCTCCCTGTTCTTCTCCTCCTTTTGTCGTGAAATTAAGCAAATAGTAAAGCATATAGATAATTAGGAAAATGTAATGAAGACGTCCTGTTTAGAAATGAAGTCCACTGATATCTGTTAAGTGTGCTTCTGGAAAGCATTTAATGTGGGGAGAACACATAACTTCTATGACATATATGTAAAATTATATTGTGAATGGAATGCTTTTCTTTGTCATCTTAACAATTGCTGTTTTGCGTGCCACTTTTCTCTGTTTGTTTTCTTACCTGGTTCTTCCTGACCTTGCGCAGTCTCCTCTCCCCCTTTTTCATCTCTCCCTGTTTGGACTGACAATCATAAACAAATAGACTGCATTCAACTAGATGAAAAATTACATAAATATGAAAAAATACCAATAACAATACAAATAAATAACATCCTCTCTCTCTGATACATTGATCCAACTTACAACATTACTCATGATAGATAAACCATTTGATCTTAACACTCTTACCTGAACCTGGCTCTTTTAAAAAAAACAACAACAACAACAAAAAAAACAGTCTTATGTCCATGATGAGGCTGTCTCTCTGTCTGTACACACACACACACACACACACACACACACACACACACACACACACACACACACACACACACACACACACACAATAGGAGTTATAATGTTAACGGGCATCCAGTCAGTTAGCTAGTCAGTAGCACCTTGGCTTTGTGGTATCTGATCTGTTACATGTATTACTTAATAAGTTAGTAGTATAGAATCTGTTTTGTTTGTTCTAGCATTTGATATGAGTTTCTTGTTATATGTAGTGTCTGCTCTGGTGTCTCTGACCACAGATGGAACCTGCATTATATTCAACCCATGCCATGGGAAAGTGTTCTCCTGTTTACAGAGCCCTGTTGGAGGTGTTTTTATGAGGGTTCTTCTGTCTAAAACACTGATTTAGGGATTCTTCAGCTGTTGTAGACAAGGGGGAGTTGTTTGGGGGTGATCTCTGCTTTCCCCATATGGTAAGCAATAAAGAACCATTTGTTTTAACCCCTCCTATATGTTGAAAACCTATAAAACCTGATTGCTGGTCATTGTCTAGCAAGGAGGATTCAATTGGCCGACTCCTTCCAGGCAGGTTCTGTCTGTACTGATGCTGTTCTTTCTTTTAATAAAATACTTTTAAAGAAAGTCAGTGTCACGGACATTTCTCCTTCACCTGCACATCATGGACACCAGAGAGAGAAACAACGACAGCTTTAATATTAACACATGCACTGACACAACAGCTGGCTTCTCTCAGTCCAGTTCAAACAGACACTGACTACCTGGAACGTCTGCTAACTCCTACCTAACAACATAAACAGTTACCTGTGATTAAATGCACAAAAACGAGGACTTGTAATGATAATAATGTGTTGGTATTGAGTGGTAGAAGTTAAGAATTGTGCCACGTATCCTGATATAAACCGGGTACTTACTACGGAACGTGCTTCTGTGGGAGGCAGCTTAGTTCTGCAGATAAAGGCTCAGAGCCCGAGTTGGGAAAGTTGGACGGGATCAAACCATTTTTGAGGCAAGATAGGGGGAGAGGAGTGCTGTATTTTTGTTGTTAAAACATTACGTATCAACCAAGTACTGTATGGATTTTACACTTTTCTGGTTTGTTAAAATAAGGGCACGCAATACAAAAAAATCTCTCAAACTTTAGGGGTGCTGGGATTCAATTTAGGGGTGCTTGAGCACCCCCAAAAATGGGCTAGAAACGCCTATGGTTGACTCAATTGTTTATTGTTTACATTTTGGTCCCTAACTTGTACAGTATTTGATTCCAGCTACCGAAATTCTACTCATAATCTTATTGAGCTATAATAATTCCCTTGATTACTTTATGAGTTTTTTTGTCTGCAGCAAGAGATTTTCAGGTGCTGCATAATTATTTTTAGGCTAACTCGGATATTTCGCTGGCTGAAAACTCGTTAGACTACTTAATAATTCTGCACAAAGTAATCTTAACTCCATTTACCATAACATTTCATTATTTGGTGGAGAAAACAATTTAAACTTTGCAAACACATATTAACAAATCCTACACCAGTGTGGTCTTATGCTGCTGTAGCCCGTCTTCTTCCAGGCTGGTTGTGTTGTGTGTTCAAAGATGGTATTCTCCATTCCTTGTGTCACAGCTTAAGGCTGTGGGCTGTGGTAGTGCTCTCTTCTCTTCTGGTCCTGATCTCTCTCTCTCTCTCTCTCTCCTAGGTGTGTGCGCATTGAAACTGGCGGCAGGTGTGGCTCGTTGCAATCAGCAGATCTGGTGCAGGTGGGAGCCACTGATTGTCACTCTAACTTCTCCATAAGAGCAGACTTCACCCATCGTTTGAAGCTGGACCGTCATCTAATCTCCAGTCTGTCCTGGGAATGAAGCAGTCTTTGCCACTTAGTTGTACTGTCAGTAACCCTGTTCTCTGTGTTTAGAGGTTGATTCCTGCCTGCTGTTTGCTGCCTGGGTTTCCGTTGCCTGATGGTTCTCTGTTTCTCCAAGGATTCTTCTACCCACCTTCTGCCAGCTTGCCCTGGGAAACATCAACCCTCTACCTGGGACGAATTACACCGTTGAGCATGCCAGTCTTCCGCCTCATTCCACAGATGCCATTCTGTCAACTCTCTGTCAAACAGCTGGGAGCACGGAAGCTGGAAAGACCCTGGTCCCAAGTCTGACGTTTCCCCTTGTTAGACTCAGCTAGTTCTCGAGTCCTAGTGACACCAGACTATTTGTTTATTCAGAAGTTTTACATGTTGTATTAGATCACATTCCGTGTAGACTACTGTTTTTCTTACCATTTTCTTTTTCTTACCATTCTCAGTAAACACTAGAGATGGTTGTGCATGAAAATCCCAGTAGATCAACAGTTTCGGAAATACTCAGACCAAGCTGTTTGGCACCAACAATCATGCCACAATCAAAGTCTTTTAAATCTCCTTTCTAAGCCATTCTGATGCTCAGTTTGAACTTCAAGTTGTCCTGACCACGTCTACATGAATACACACGTGGACAAAATTGTTGGTACCCCTCAGTTAAAGAAGGAAAAACCCACAATTCTCACTGAAATCACTTGAAACTCACAAAAGTAACAATAAATAAAAATTTATTGAAAATTAAATAATCAAAATCAGCCATCACTTTTGAATTGTTGATTAACATAATTATTTAAAAAAAACAAACTAATGAAATAGGGCTGGACAAAAATGATGGTACCCATAACTTAATATTTTGTTGCACAACCTTTTGAGGCAATCACTGCAATTAAACGATTTCTGTATTTGTCAATGAGCGTTCTGCAGCTGTCAACAGGTATTTTGGCCCACTCCTCATGAGCAAACAGCTCCAGTTGTCTCAGGTTTGATGGGTGTCTTCTCCAAATGGCATGTTTCAGCTCCTTCCACATATGTTCAATGGGATTCAGATCTGGGCTCATAGAAGGCCACTTTAGAATAGTCCAACGCTTTTCTCTCAGCCATTCTTGAGTGTTTTTGGCTGTGTTTTGGATCGTTGTCCTGTTGGAAGACCCATGACCTGCGACTGAGACCAAGCTTTCTGACACTAGGCAGCACATTTCTCTCCAGAATGCCTTGATAGTCTTCAGATTTCATCGTACCTTGCACACTTTCAAGACACCCTGTGCCAGATGCAGCAAAGCAGCCCCAAAACATTACTGAGCCTCCTCCATGTTTCACCGTAGGGACAGTGTTCTTTTCTTCGTGTGCTTGGTTTTTGAGTCTATGAACATAGAGTTGATGTGCCTTACCAAAAAGCTCCAGTTTGGTCTCATCTGTCCAAAGGACATTCTCCCAGAAGCTTTGTGGCTTGTCAACATGCATTTTTGCAAATTCCAGTCTGGCTTTTTTATGAGTTTTTTTCAGCAGTGGTGTCCTCCTTGGTCGTCTCCCATGAAGTCCACTTTGGCTCAAACAACGACGAATGGTGCCATCTGACACTGATGTACCTTGGCCTTGGAGTTCACCTTTAATTTCTTTGGAGGTTGCTCTGGGCTCTTTGGATATAATTCCAACGATCCGTCTCTTCAATTCGTCATCAATTTTCCTCTTGCGGCCACGTCCAGGGAGGTTGGCTACTGTCCCGTGGGTCTTGAACTTCTGAATAATATGAGCCACTGTTGTCACAGGAACTTCAAGCTGTTTAGAGATGGTCTTATAGCCTTTACCTTTAAGATGTTTGTCTATAATTTTTTTTCAGATGTCCTGGGACAATTCTCTCCTTCGCTTTCTGTTGTCCATGTTCAGTGTGGTACACACCTTTTCACCAAACAGCAGGGTGACTACTTGTCTCCCTTTAAATAGGCAGACTGACTGATTATGAGTTTGGAAACACCTGTGATGTCAATTAAATGACACACCTGAGTTAATCATGTCACTCTGGTCAAATAGTTTTCAATCTTTTATAGAGGTACCATCATTTTTGTCCAGGCCTGTTTCATTAGTTTGTTTTTTTTAAATAATTATGTTAATCAACAATTCAAAAGTAATGGCTGTTTTTGATTATTTAATTTTCAATAAATTTTTATTTATTGTTACTTTTGTGAGTTTCAAGTGATTTCAGTGAGAATTGTGGGTTTTTCCTTCTTTAACTGAGGGGTACCAACAATTTTGTCCATGTGTGTAAATGCATTGAGTTGCAGTCATGTGATGAACTGATTGGCTGATGTATCTAAAGTGGCTAGTGAGTGTATATTAAAAATGGCAAATTTTTTTTTCAAAATGCTGTGTGAACCAAAAGACGAATGTAGTTCTTTACTGTTTAAATATAACAAAATGCTGTGACGGCAACTGAATAAGAGATTTTAACAACCTATTGCTCTGCTGTGCAATATTTTCTTGTCATACAAATACAACTGTGATGGACACAAAGTGATACAGTACATTTTAGGCCCCATCCACATGAAGACAAACCAAGGTCTAAACGCATAAGTTTCTTGCCGAATCTGCGTATCATCCACACGAAGACGGCGTTTTGAGGGTCTGTAAACGATCATTTTTGAAACCAGGTTCCAGAGTGGAAAGATTTTGAAATGCCGTATACGCAGCTCCATGTTTACTGGCTCTCCGCTACTTTTCAGATAGACTTGCGTCATAGTTTCATAACTTCATTGACACACATGCGCCACACACGGCAACGACAACAACAATGGCGGCGTACAGTGTAGCAAATGTGCTGATGAAGCTAGTGACCCTACTATCCCTGTTGCAGCAAAATCTCCTTCTTCTCAATCACCACCAAGTTGAACAAGCAATTATCCGTTTACAACTTTTGCCACAAGTGCGCATGCCCACTGTTTTTTCTTCTGTTTGCGCGCGTTTCCGTCATATCGTTACAGCGCCCCTAGAGGTCTGGCATGTGTTTTACAGCGTTTCCATGCGTATCGAGTGCGTTCATGTAGACGCACACATTTTCTGAGATGCCTTCATCTTTATGGCGATTGTTTTTGAAACTGTTAAGCGTTTTGTCTTCGTGTGGATGGGGCCTGAGAATTGTTATACCGTAAGTGGGATTCAGTTTGAGGCTTAGTTTCACAACACTGCAGAGCTACACAAACTTGTCAGTTATGAGAGACAAGGTTATCTCTGTCACCCATAGATGTTTATTTCTGTTACCTCAAAAGAAAGTTAAATGTTCTTGTAAAAAGGCCTTGAAGCTAATTGAACTCTTAAATCTTTCATTATTCTAAGACTAATTTTTTTTTTTTTCTTTTCAAGTTCCTGAGAGAGGGAGCTTCGGTTAAGATTTTCAGTTTCAGCTGCAGTTTTTGCCTTTGTCCTAAATCTCACCTAATGGACTAAATTTGCAGCACTACAGTTTTATAGTTACGGAGATCTGCAAGGGTCATGGCAGATATTTTTGGATTTGTGTTGTTTCCAGGTACGTTTTGTGTTTCCCCACAATGAGCTTTGCATTTCTTTCAGCGGGTTAAAATTGAAGTTAATGTTGAGTGAAACGCTCTGCAGATATAACGGGGAAAGACATGATGAAGGGTTTTATTACTAGTTGTTCAAGTGCAGGTCTAAAATCAAAGCACTGTTGTAAAGATAAATGTGTCTCATACTTTCCCTAGAGGAAAGAAAGAATACCGGGGGTCAGTTTTTCTGGGTTTTTTTGTTGCTGTTGGAACTTTTCAAAGTGAATTAGTTGACTTCTGGTTGAGGCCTCGAGAGCACTCAAAGGGTGAAACTGGCCAGCGAGCACAACTAACAGCTGATGAGAAGCAAACCTAAATCCTACTAAATCTTTACTTTTCCTCCTTAAAGCAGCCGTGCAGCGCAGTATCAGCTGAATCTACTCTATATTGGTTGTGTAAGCTTCATGCTGCAGGAATTGGATCTGATAAAGAGGAAGTGTTCACCAACTGTTGGCACCAGTTTAGTTTAATGTAACCACAGGAAGAGAATATCTACTGGGAAATTGGTATTACGTAGCGTAGTGGGAATTGCTTTGTCGGTGAAACCTGTTCTCTTAGTTTAAGCAGTATACGTATTTGTATTAGAGTCAGGTTGAAATTTGTCACTGTGACAGCTACTTTGACTACTGGGGGAAAGGAACACAAGTCACCGTAACTTCTGGTAAGTGAAATTTTAAAATATCTACAGTGAAGAAAATTCAACATTTTTCTGATTTATCATGAAATATATTTCATTTTTTACACAAACTTGGGGGGAATCTGCAGCAAAAAAACTAAAATCTGGGTATATTTAAGTTAGATTAAATTTTTGTTGAGTAAATAGAATGATTAACAGGATGAGAAAAATTCGGACACTTTTTGTACTGAAGTGTGATTGAAGTCTGTCACTGTGACGACTACTTTGACTACTGGGGAAAAGGAACAACGGTTACTGTCACATCAGGTAAAAACAAAGCTTTTTCGCCCTCATGTTGGAAATATATGATTTACTTTGCTTTATGCAACATATTTAGGCATCTTTAAGGTTTTTGTATGTTGGATGTGTTGATATGTTGCACTGTGACGCTGCTTTTGACTACTGGGGAAAAGGAACAACGGTGACTGTCACATCAGGTAAAACAAGCTCTTCGTCTTCACTCCTAATTGAAAATGTATTAATTGACGTTTTTAAGGTGGCATATTTAGATGTCAGTGAATCGGCGGCATCTTTAAGGTTTTTGTATGTTGAATGTACTGACTTGTTACACTGTGACGATGCTTTTGACTACTGGGGAAAAGGAACAACGGTTACAGTAACATCAGGTAAGTCAACATAATTTTTCCACTCCACATGTGTATATTCTGATTTTTTTCATTTTTTTAAAGACATATAAATGTGAAATTGTGCAGTTCTTTAATTTCTGGATTGTCAAACGTATTATAATCTGCAGTCCCAGCTTAAAGTCTGATGGTGAAAATCATGTTTAGTTCAATTTTCTGAGTTTCTGATTTTGTAAAAGCCGAGAAAAATATAGCAGAGGTTAGATTATGATGAAATAACCATGGTGGTAAGTGTCTGAATGTGGGAGCAGGTTTTTGTACACGGTGGGTAATAATTTCTAACACTGTGACTACGCTTTTGACTACTGGGGAAAAGGAACAACAGTCACCGTCACCTCAGGTATGAACTTTTATTCCATCTAAACAGAGGAAGAAATTTGCAATTACATCACTAAATTACATAATTGTCATTTTTCATGTGGTCATAACCATTTGGCAGTGTTAAAACAGTCAACAGTAATTGGTAACTTGACATCAAATTCAGTAAAAATTCAGACCTTGTGACTGTTTAATTCTGTTGAAACATAACTCCAGAAATAGGTTTTTATTTTAGATTGATTTAAAATTCTTTCAAACCAAAAAAAGGATCAGGATGTGTCAGTGTTGGGTTTTTGTGACAAGTGTGAATAGACTCGTTTAACTGTGATAACTGGGCTTTCGACTACTGGGGAAAAGGAACTACGGTAACGGTGTCATCAGGTAAGAATTGCATCTTATAAAATCGGCTTTATGGTATGTTTAAGATTTTAGAAGGTCATCTTTTAGGTCAAGTTGGTTTCAAAAGTCAATGTCTTTATTCTAAAATGTAATATTCTCATAGTGAGGCGTGTTGTGAGTCACTGAAGAGGTTTTTACAACACAGAGGGATTATTTAAATGTTAAAGGAGACTTTTTCGTGTTGGCTAGTAGACAGCAGTAGATTAGGCTTTTTATACTAAACCTAAGTAGATTCATCACTGTGCTACGGTGCTTTTGACTACTGGGGAAAAGGTACAACTATAACTGTAACATCAGGTAAGAAAAACATTCATTCTCATACGTGACCAATTACATTGAATAGAAATTAATATTTTTTGTAAGAAAATGTCTTCAACTCTGTTAATGTGGACTTTACATTTTTCTTCATCCAGTTTCAAACCAATGGTTGTTGTGTGAATTGTGCTTTTATTAAAATATTCTACTAATGTGTGTATAGAATGACTAAAATACTACAACAAATAATATTATTGAAGGAGGCTCATGTAAAGATGTGTTTGTAAAATTCACTTTTTAAAGGTGATGTCTGTCCTGTTGGACTTTGTTGCACTTGAATCTCTTCAAGTGGCTTCTCTTTAACTAATCCTTTGCAAAAATGTGTGTTACATTCTTTTAATTCTATTTTAATCAAGCAAGAAAAACATTCATTCTCATATTGAATGAAAATGAGTATTTGTTTTGTAAAAAAAAGTCCTAAATTTTGTCAATGTGGACTTTACATTTTTCTTCATACAGTTTTCTAAGCAAATGGTTGTTGCGTGAATTGTGTTTTTAGTAAAATATTTAACTAGTTTGTATATAGAGTAACTAAAATACTTGAAGAAATAATACTATGGAAGGAGGCTGATATAAAGACGTGTTTGTGAAATCAACTTTTTAAAGGTGATGTCTGTCATGTCGGGCTTTGTTCTTGGACTTTTTTCTTCATCCATTTTCAAACAAATGTTTGTTGTGTGAATTGTGCATTTAGTGAAGTGTGTCCTGGTTTGTATGTAGAATAACTAAAATACTACAACAAATAATGTTACTGAAAGAGGCTGATGAAAAGATGTGTTTGTGAAATCAGCTTTTTAAAAGTGATGTCTGTCATGTTTTGTTACACTCAAATCTCTTAAAGTAACTTCTGTTTAACTAATTCTTGGAGAAAAAAAGTGTGTTACATTATTTTAATTCTGTTTTAATCCTGTCATTTTATGCTTGTGTTCCTTTTCTCAGTCACTTCAACGGCGCCAATCGTGTTTCCTTTGATACAATGTGGCGCCAAAGATGCAGAAATGATCACACTTGGCTGCCTGGCCACCGGCTTCACTCCCTCCTCACTGACTTTCTCATGGACCAAAAACAACGCGGCCTTGACCAACTTCATCCAGTATCCTCCAGTGCAGAAAAACGACTTGTACTCGGGAGTCAGTCAAATCCAAGTGAGAAAACAGGACTGGAACCAAAGTGAAACGATCAAATGCTTGGTGACTCACGCTGCTGGGAACGCACAGGGTCAGATCGGGATGCCAAGTAAGCCCTATGCTATGTCATGAATTAATACTTTTTAGTAGCTGATTTCAGTTCTGAAAGGTTTTACAAGACAGACTTGGTCACATATTTTAAAATCACACAAATTGCAGGATTTTTTATTTTTTGGCAAAATGATGTAATTTATTTAAAAAATAACTGAATGCAAGATTTAGTATGTCAAACATATAAGCATTAGTCTATGTAATTTTTAGGTTTTAAGATGGAGTAAATAGATTAGCTACAGCTAATGAATTCTAAGAGGCAACGTGTAGTCACTTCTTCTTCTGAAAAGAATATAAACTTTAACTGCATATCTAACTGCAATATGTCTACAAAAAGTAAATCAATATTACTTGTTTTGTTTAACACAGACTTGACTACATTTAAATTTCTAAATTAACTAATAATAATATATACAAATTTATCCCGAGCTGCTTTTGTTATCAAATGAACATATTAAAGACAACAATAACTTGTTTAACAGTTTATTGACATGAATATACTTTAGCCCATGATCCAAAACAAAGCAGCAAATTCAACTTTCACAGAATTAAATAGCAGCTGACGCATTCCTAAATTCATATTAGGCCTTGTGAAAAAGCCACAGTGAGGTGGAATGGAAAGGTTAAAGCTTGCTCATCATTAATTCTTCACTAATGTACTGTGTCCTCTGCAGCTGTCTGAGAAAAGACTGCTGTGGTTTGTTTCGCTGTTTGATTCTCTTTTGTTGCTTAATTCTAGTCCCCCTAATCTTTGCTTGCCTCCACTTTCGCTGTACGTTGATAATTAACAGAAATAATAGTCTGTGTTTGCTTGCCAGTCAATGTATATGCAGAAGTGAGCATTAAAGATCTGCTGTACTGTAATTTTGTGACCATAAAATTTCCTTTGGACTCTTGATGCAGACTTTAGTAATAATTAGAAGAGTTCAGGTGCAGAACAAACATCAAGCATGTTTATTGTACGTTTATAGTAAATTATTATTATAGCAATTATAGCTCCTCGTTCACCTCAGCTTCTGCATATATATATTATTCCCTGCTTCTGCATACATATATTTGTGTATGTGTTTGTTTTTCAGCACCGGTTTATCAGCTGCCAACTGTTAAAGTGTGTTCCTCCTCTGATGAGGAAGACGAAGTTTCCTTCTCCTGTGTTGCCAAAGATTTTTCACCAAAAAGTCATGAGATCAAATGGTTGAAAAACGGAAATGAAGTCACTGGCAAAAAAGACGAGATCACAGCACTTCCAGGACAAAGACGAGACAGCAATGGTAACACCTTGTACAGTGCCTCAAGTTTTCTCTCAGTACAGGCCACAGAGTGGACTCCTGGAACAACATTCACATGTGTGTTTAAGGGGAAAGGGGAGAACAATATTGAAGTATTTAAGAATGCTTCTGTGACCTACAAAGACGAACCACCAACGGGTGAGTAAATTGTTAACATGTGAATTAATTTCTGTTTGCATGGTTTATCAACTCCTTTTGCTCAATAATTGTTCATTATTTCTTCATGCAGGCAATGTGGGATGTAAGGAAGCAGATGTGGATGTAAATATCTTACCCCCCACAGTCGAGGACATGTTTCTCAGAAGAAAAGGAACTGTAATATGTCAAGTCCAGGTACACAGGGGAACAGTTGGGAAAATACTGTGGCAGGATGAGAATAAAACTGACATGGCTGGAGCATTTAAGGTCCCAACTAAAGGAAAGAAAGGCACATTCAGCCTTCCACTTGAAATCACATATGATGAATGGGCCGAGGGGAAAAAGCGCCACTGCGTTGTTGAAAGTGAAGACTGGTATGACACCCTGACAAAAACCTATGAGAGGAATATTGGTAAGAAAACTACTCAGTAACTGTCTAATCAAATGCATTTTTCTTTGTGTATTTTTTCGTGGCTCAGATTTTCTCTGATACTTTAGCCACTTTCATGTGTGGGTGAGATCTAATTGTTCTCTCATGCTTGCAGGAGCAAAACCTCAGCGTCCTTCGGTGTTTATGCTGCCTCCTGTAGAACAAACTAGAAAAGAAATGGTGACCCTGACTTGCTATGTGAAAGACTTCTACCCTAAAGACGTTTTCGTGTCTTGGCTTGTTGATGACGAGGAAGCAAACTCAGATTTTGAGTTCAATACCACAAGCTCAGTAGAAAGCAATGGATCCTATTCTGCTTATGGCCACTTAACCCTCACCCTCGAGCAGTGGGCAAAGCCTGATGCGGTGTATAGCTGTGTAGTTTACCACGAATCCCTGGGCAACACAACCAAAACCATTGTCAGGTCCATTGGATACAGAACAGGTGACAAAACCAACCTGGTCAACCTCAACATGAACGTCCCCGAAACGTGCAAGGCCCAGTAGATGTTATGTCATGTCGCAGTGTCTCCTGTTCTTTGTTGTTTACTGTGTGTTGTTTGTGATATGATGTTGTGTTTGTGTGTTTTTAATGCAGATTCAAAATCAAAATAAAAAAAAACTTTGCAACTCTGTTGTTGTTTGTCACATGTAATTCATGTCTTTATTTGATGTCTGTTGACAGCTACATGTGTGTTGTGAGTGTACAGTCACAGTGCCGTTCTAATGCAACACGACTTAGGAGTAGATATCAGCATTTTTCACCATCACATTCTGTAGAGGTGAATCACCGTGCTAACTTTAGGCAGCAGTTGAATGAGATAAGTTGTTTAATTTGTTTGCAGAGAGCACATTAACACTGCTTCTGTGACTTGTCTTTGTGCGACTGTGTTTCCTCCACTGGGTCTTGCACAGATAATTGTTCTGCTCTGTGGTCAAACAATGAATGCAGTGATTCACAAGCCAAGTCGTGCACGCAACACTAATGATGGGGTCTTTCAAGAGCAAGTCAGGGTGACTGTAGGAATTTTTTAAAAATTACTTGCAAAACTATCGAGCCACGTTTTTGTGAATATCTCCTGACACGCTGACTGATGGATAAAATTCACTCTCACCTCAGAGATATAAAATATATGATTAAACTTAACAGGATGCTCTCTGACATGCCATTGCTCAAAGTTGGGTGTGGACTGTTGCAAGCATTAACTGAATAATTACTGTGCACCACATCCAGAGCTCATGTTTGAACTTAACAATGAATGGAATGCAGCCATGGAGGCAGAAGAAGACGCCATGCCCAAGACAGCCCTCACCTTCATCCTCCTCTTCCTCATCACTCTGCTCTTCACCATTGGAGCCACTGCTATCAAGGTAATGATCCATTTATGTATGATGTGTACAGATCTGGTTTAACTCAACCAGAAGGAGTCAGATTTCTGAGGGAAAAAAACTCAAATTACTGAAAATTGTCCTAATTCAACTATAGTTAAAACACAATACATTTACGGTATTTACATTTTCATTGTATGCTTTGCAGCGAAACGCAGTTATTTTTGCAGATTTAAAAAATAAAATATTCTGTTCAAACACCTTTAATAACTTGATGGACCTAAAAGTTCTACAGTGACAGCTTAATTTTACAGATTTCACCTGAATTAAGACACTTCACTGACAATTTGTAGTATCAATTATTCACAAGTAACAAAAATTATGTTCACGAACCTTTATAGAAAGATCTACATGTGTAATGACAGATAATCAATATAATTTTATGTAAATTTGCGTGTGCAATTACAGAAACGTGAAAAACTACAGGAGACATATTATCGTCAATTTTCTGTAGAAAAACTGAGAGGAATAATTTTATAAAATGTTCTTCATAATTATGAAAAATATGAAGAAAGGATGCTTAAATTGATATTATTAGGATAAACCTTTATAGACGGAAATGCATATTTAGAGATATATTGTCACTTTATGGAAATGTGTATTGTATTTTAAGAAAGCAGAAAAATGTGTATGAAAAAAATAGTAATTAAAAGAAGATAGATAGATAGCATATTGCTTGAACTAAAATTGTTGGGTTCTCAATTTACAGATAATCTCTGACTTTTAAACCAATTAAAATAACGCAAAAAAAGTTAAATATTGAGTTATTTTCCATAAATTAGCTTTTTTTAAATGCATTTTTAAAAATTTATTTATTTATTTTATTGCGAAAAACTTGGTAACACCAGTGAAATGTTCATTTTTGAAAACATCTTGCTGCAGTTACAAATAGTTTAACCAACCTAACCAGCAATTAAAATATTCTCTACACCTATCACATGTGAGCACAATCTTTTATGTCGTTTTATTCTAATTCTAAAATTAACTAATTTCTAGAAATGTCAGTTATTCATGTTAAATGTACAGAGATATTAAAAAACACATATGTTCATGCAATATGATGCCCAAATAGGTGATTTTTATGCACATTTCAAATCATGTTTGCAAAGCAAACATTATTCCTGAGAGGTATAAATCTGCAGTTTTACTTCAAATTTTGCAGCCCCTCCACTGTATTGAATGTCGTCATATTTTGCAGGTAATGCTGTAATTATAGTTACAATATTATTCCAAAGTACTGTTTCTAATAAGATCATTAACCTAAAAATAATTTAGCAGATTAGAACCAAACCAGCCACTTGTAAAATATTGGTTGTGCCGTATATTCTTCCAGTTATTTTGCCTGTCATCTGAACAAAACAGTGATAATGTGTGAAAAAGCAGTGTTGTTGTACTGTAATGTGAAAAAAACAAGAAATCGAACTCATTTAAGTGGTGGCAAAGTGTAGAGTTTGGAATGTTTTCATTGCATTTCTTTTTATCTTGTTCTTCTTTATAGGTCAAATGAAACAAGGAGAATATGAGGGGAACTTTCTGTAAAGCAAAAAAAAAGTATTTCCACACATTTTTCATATATACTCATAATGCCATGTAAGTAATCACATATATCTTTTTTCCTCTCATTTTGATCACAGAAAGTTTATGTCTTTTTGAAAATATGTGTTCAAATGAAGTTTATGCTGATGTTCTTCCTTCAACTTTTTTCTGACTTGCATTATTTTGAAACTGCTGACCTGTACAAGTTTAATGCAGAATTTGTACAAATATATTCATGATTTTATTGAACATTTTGTCTTTTTTACTGTTTAACATGTTGTTATGTTCATCACACCCCCCAGCACCTGGAGTCAACAGCCCGTGTTCAACTCAATATGTAAATTGGGACATTTTACAGTCGGTTACTTTCTGAGTCTATTATTACGATTCTTGAGAACTAAAACCTTTGGCAAAGTCATGAGAAGTCATGTGATAACGTCTGTAAACTGATATGAGATATTTAAATGTGCGCTCTGTTTGTCTTACTGGCCTAACCACACCTCACACCTGGTGTCTGTGACGCTCCGTTGCTCATTGCATCGTTTCACTTCTGTATTTTGGTACTTTTTTGAGACCTGGGTGTTACTCAATGCTTCCGCTTGCTGCTGGTCCTGATCACGCTGCCCTATCATGCTCAACATCTGTGCAACAGACCTTTGAGCCACATCTCCACCTGACTGCAACACAAAAAATAGACAAATCTGCCACCTAGCCTAAATACAAAAAAACTGCACTTAGACTTGTGACTAAACAGTTGATTACTTACAAGATTCTGAAGGTACGTATAACTGAGATTAACATAGTTTTTTTTAAAAAAATGTTCACATCCACCATTCAGAAAGACGAAATAATCTCTGCTCTATCTCAGCTCCACAGATTGTCCCACCAAAAATCTCGCTGCACTCAGTTTGGGAAGGTGAAGTTGGGAACTCACAAGTTCATCTCATCTGCACCCTGAGTGGCTTCTTTCCAGACGAAGTGAGCGTCGAGTGGCAACGGGACAGCCAACGTATCAACATTAGACCTGTCTCAAGGAAGCTGCAGAGTGTGGAGGAAGGCGAGAAAACCTTCACTTTGAGTAGCAAGATTGAGCCTAATATAGAAGAATGGAAGAAAGGCTCAAGTTTCACATGCAAGTCCACACACAAAGGAAAGGAATTCAGCAAAACCTTAAGTATTTGTCAAAGTAAGTATGAACAGCTTCTGTCTCACAGCACAATGCAGTTAAATGCATTAAAATAAAAACTAGACTTTAAAATATATTTAGCAGACTGGATCAGACTAACATGTAAGGACTAACATCGTTTTCCTCCAGCTGTTTCAAGCTCCCCTCCATCCATCCATGTGGAGACTCCCCGCTTCAAGACTGTAATGACAACATCTGAGGTGACAGCTACATGTTTGGTTCACACTGTTTTTGATGCCAATGTCACCTGGATGTTGAACGGAACAGTCTCAAGTAGCAACACAGTGAGCGAGGACAGAAACACAACTCATATCACCAGTAATGTGAGGATTTCCTCCAATGACTGGAAGCAACTGAGGCGTGTGACCTGCAAAGCAGAACATAAGTGTTTCTCAACCACTGAAAAGACAGTAAATGTTGCAGGTAGGACAACTATAGGACTTTAAATCACACATCTTGTGTACACAAAGGATACTAATGAATGAACTGTGTTGTGTTTACTGCTGTGATCATCCAGGACCTGAAGTTGCAACTCCATCTGTGGAGATCAGGAGATCTCTTCCAGATTTGTTGAAGGGAGACGGTGCTGTTCTCCAGTGTGACATCACAAATCTCTCCTCTCGTGACCTCTACGTCACCTTTCAGGCCAATGATGTCGACATCTCTGACAAACAATATGTAGAACTTCCTGAAGGCCCAGGCCTCCAGTCAGTCAGCAGACGCTTCACTGTCCCTCAGAGGCACCAGAGGAAAGACAAAAGTTTCACCTGCAAAGTGAATCAAGGCTTCATCAGAAGCTTTAAATCTGATTCCACAGGCAATATTTTTGGTGAGAGGACAAACTCTTCTGCCTCTGATGTTTCAAACTTTATGTGTCTGATTAAAATCAGGATAATGTTTCACTGATGCACTGATTCATCTCTCTTCAGTGGACCCATCAGTGGAACTTCTTCTGGCTCCCAGTGAAGATTCAGGACCTCAGACACTCTTGTGTTCTGGATGGGGCTTCAACCCTCAAATTAAATGGGTTTCTGAATCACAGCCAAGATCTCCATCAACTCATGATATCAGCATGTCTGCAGATGGACGTGTGGCAGTAACCAGTCAACTCCAGATCCCTCAGACAGAGTGGAAATCAGGGAAGGTCTTCAGTTGTGAAGTGTCTGACAGATCTATGAACAAGAAAGTCCAAAAGGACATCAGCTTCTGTTCAGGTAAATTTCCAACAAAACAGCAGCAACAACAAAAGAAACATCTGCTTCCAAAATATTAAATTCACTTGTTCAACCACAAGGTACTCAGTTTGAATTTGAAGTCATATTAGTCAGTTTATGTCAACTAGGAGGCTACTTAAAATTGTGTTTCTGTCCACCTGGTGAATGTAAATCCTTCATGGTCCAACCAGGCGTTAACTAACCGTGACGTCACCCGTTGGTTTCAACGCCGAGAAAATGAAGCCCGGATTTTGCTACTTCCTGGTCGCCGTTTTGGATTTTTTTGGAGCCAGTGACGTAAAAAGCGTCATCAAACAGACTGGACCGGAGAGCAACTAGGGCCAGGATTGGCTGAGGACTCTCTTATCCCGCCCACGTTTTGCCGCAGAGGCTTCTGTTGCTGTCGATCAAGTATAGCCACGCCCCCTGGCTCCGCCAACTTTAACGATTTATTTAAAATTCAGTATTGATTTATTTTAAGATCGGCCACCTGATCTCTCATTTTGACCATGAAAACTAACAGGAAAAAATCCTGAGCTGTAGAACATCAGTCTATCAAATTTTATTTTTTCCAAAAATGAATTGGGGTCTATGGAGAAAAAGCTTTTTGGAGCCAACCCTAGCGGACGGTGTGATATTGCAAGTTTTTGACACTTCCGAGTTTGCTTCAATTCTGGAGCCAGATGCTACGTCCACTATATATACAGTCTATGGGTCCAACTAATCAAAGAACGATTTCATTCCTTTGCTAGATGTTTCACTTTCCCCACACATTCAGTAACATCGTCTCTCTGACGTTTAGTTCTAGGTTTAGTCAGATGTGCCGTTACTCACCTGTATAATGAATGTGCATGCTGTACAGGCTACTCTATCAATAAGTGGACAAAAGCCTGTGTAGAAATCCAACGTAATACTTCTCCATGATGTTGTCATAAGTGACTCCTATATTATTCTGATTCAGGTTGAAGACACAAACTTTCAAATCATGCCTTTACTTGATAGTCAGTTTAGTACGATAACATGAATAACAATACACTTTACAGAAACAGAGTTTACGGATGGTTTGGTCTCACTGCATTGTTCTCGTTTCTTGTATTTTCCACTGACAGCTCATTCAAGCTCCCCTCCATCCATCCATGTGGAGACTCCCAGCTTCAAGACTGTAATGACAACATCTGAAGTGACAGCCACATGTTTGGTTCACACTGTTTTTGATGCCAAGGTCACCTGGATGTTGGATGGAAGAGTCTCAAGTAGCAACACAGTGAGCGAGGACAGAAACACAACTCATATCACCAGTAATGTGAGGGTTTCCTCCAATGACTGGAAGCAACTGAGGCATGTGACCTGCAAAGCAGAACATAAATGCTTCTCAACCACTGAAAAGACAGTAAATGTTGCAGGTAGGAAAACTATAGGACTTGACAGTCATGCATCTTGTGTCCACAACAAACATAAATGAATGAACTGTGTTGTGTTTACTGCTGTGATCATCCAGGACCTGAAGTTGCAACTCCATCTGTGGAGATCAGGAGATCTCTTCCAGGTTTGTTGAAGGGAGACGGTGCTGTTCTCCAGTGTGACATCACAAATCTCTCCTCTCGTGACCTCTACGTCACCTTTCAGGCCAATGATGTCGACATCTCTGACAAACAATATGTAGAACTTCCTGAAGGCCCAGGCCTCCAGTCAGTCAGCAGACGCTTCACTGTCCCTCAGAGTCACCAGAGGAAAGACAAAAGTTTCACCTGCAAAGTGAATCAAGGCTTCATCAGAAGCTTTAAATCTGATTCCACAGGCAATATTTTTGGTGAGAGGACAAACTCTTCTGCCTCTGATGTTTCAAACTTTATGTGTCTGATTAAAATCAGGATAATGTTTCACTGATGCACTGATTCATCTCTCTTCAGTGGACCCATCAGTGGAACTTCTTCTGGCTCCCAGTGAAGATTCAGGACCTCAGACACTCTTGTGCTCTGGATGGGGCTTCAACCCTCAAATTAAATGGGTTTCTGAATCACAGCAAAGATCTCCATCAACTCATGATATCAGCATGTCTGCAGATGGACGTGTGGCAGTAACCAGTCAACTCCAGATCCCTCAGACAGAGTGGAAATCAGGGAAGGTCTTCACTTGTAAAGTGTCTGACAGACCTCTGAAGAAAAAAGTCCAAAAGGAAATCAATTTTTGCTCAGGTAAAAGAACAACGCAATCCATCATGAAATGTCAAGAAGCGTGGATTAACTGTATTAAATAAGTATTTTTTGTTCTTTTACTGTTGTGCTTTTTCCTCAGTAACACCAACATCCTCTCAGATAGTTGGCGTCTATGTTCAGGGACCAACACTACAGCAGCTTCTAAACAAGGCACAGGTGACTGTTACCTGTCTCCTGGTCGGCCCTCGTCTTAAAGATTTCTCTGTCACCTGGAAAGTAGGTGGTAATAAAAACTCAACCCATAATGTCCATACGGAGTCACCGGTGAGTCACAGCAACGGGACAGAGACTTTAAAGAGCTTCCTCAACGTGTCAGCAGAGGACTGGCATGCATATAAACAAGTTTCTTGTGAAGGAAAGCATCAATGTGCCAAACAGGGCTATGAAGACCATATCAGCAAAAGCAGAGGTAATGTTCAAAAATAAAAGTTAAAAATATTATTCTTCATAATTCTGTTTGACAAAATGGTAGGATAATATCAACTTTTGTTTAATGTTTTCTTCTCTGTCTGTTCTTCCAGACGTGTTTCCGCCAACGGTGAAAATAGTGCAACCAACTGTATCTGAGCTGTCCATGTCTGACGTCCTCACACTGGTTTGCCTGGTTTCTGGATTTTCCCCATCTAACATCCTAGTGTATTGGGTGGAGGATGGTCAGAAACTCCCGTCGTCTCGTTACATCAACAGTCCCACCTGGAAACGCAAAGAGAGCAACTCTTATTCAATGAGCAGCCGACTGAATGTACCCAGGAGTGTGGACAAAAGGTCGACATATTCTTGTGTTGTCAGACATGAGTCATCTGAATCAGCGTTTGAAAGCACTCTAGATGATGTGTTTGGTGAGTTGATTTTTCTTTTTTTCTCAAATTAATAAAATTCACCAAAAAAATTAACTTTTATGACTTTTTCTGCAGCCTCAGCGGCCTACAGCGAACCTTCAGCCTTTTTGCTCGAGGGCTCCAATGAACTCGTGTGCCTGGTCTCTGGCTTCAGCCCAGCATCCATTAACATCACCTGGTTGCGTGATAATAACACAAAGCTGTGGAACTACAATACCAGCAAGCCCCACAGAGGCCCAGATGGAAAGTTCAGCGTCCAGAGCCACCTACGTCTGTCCCAAGTCGATTCCTTACCTGGAGTGGTCCTCACCTGCAGGGTGACACATGTAAACACCACCCTGTCCCTGAATATATCCAAACCAGGTGCACATGTTTCACACAATAAGACAATTTAGTTACTGCATCATTTTAAAAATTTCAAATCTTTACAATTCCTCTCTCAGTGTACCAAAGTCAGTGTAATAAATGACTGACTGACTGAATTTTGATTCTTTCACAGACACATTGGAACACTGCAATTTTTTAGATGACGCCCTGCGTGGTGATATATACGACGGTACCGGTGTGGAAAGCTGGTATATGGCTTTTATTTTCAGCCTTTTATTCCTCCTCTCTGTCATCTATGGTGTCATAGCGACCATAATTAAGGTAAGATACAGCACTAGTCATTCTGCAATTTTAACATAATCTTCCTGTCTGGTTTATCATGTCACTCGTTTGGTTTAATTATATATCTCCAGCTTAATATTAAGAATAAATAAAGAATAAGAAAAATAGTATAATAATTTGGAATTATTGAATCATAGTTTTATATATTTTTACCTGACACAAAACTGTCAACTGATGCTGATTCATTCTCTGTTTTCTTCCCCCCTTTTAGACTAAATGATGATGACCACAGGAAAGATCCCATTTTACGACCCAAATATTGACTTTTAAGGATTTTTTTTTTCAGTATAATGGCTTGCATTATTATGTTTTATGTAATAGGTGTATAACATCCTTTTCTTTTGGGGTTTAAGTTCTGCATTTTGTGTGTATGTAAGAGGAAACGCAACAAAAATTAATTAAAAAAAATAATAAATTCAAGAAATATAATTTGAATTCTGTGTAATGACTGAATTTTGTCTCACTACACTGATTCTTGCTGTAAAAACATACATTAAAATTAAAATCTGGTAATCAAGGGTTGTCATAATTTGCCTCATTGATAATTTGTTTGAAGGTAACAGTGTTTATTCTTCCAGAATATACAATATATCATACAGAGTGAGATAAAGCTCCATGTGCAGCAGCTGTAGCGCCACCTCTATGTGAAATACTGCCTATTCCGCCATTTAAAGATGCTGACAGAGCTGCTCTGGATTCACGATGGCAGCGCTATAATACATCGGTGCATTGATCTGACAGCACAGAGACTGTTTCTGTACATCTTCTCTTTTCCATACATGCACATGCAAACACATAGTTACTGTAAACAAACAGAAAGTTTTTAATGCAAATAACAAACATTTGCCACTCTGTCACTATATTTCATAAATCAATCCTTTCATAGCATGGAATTCATTACATTCTCTTACCATCTCTATTAGAACAACTTCCTGTATTTTGCACTTTGACCCCAAAACACACCTCAACACTACATACAACTGAGTGCCTGTATACCAGAGTGGCGACAACTGGAGATTTGACGCCATTTTGTTTCCATTCACTGTGCCACGCACTAATGCACCCGTGACTGTGTGTGTACTCGCTTAGCGCGCGCTTTGTGTTTTATTTGGATTTTTACATTCTAAGCTTTCTAGTCATCATTCAAAAGTAAAAAAGGATGATTGCTTATCAATAATAATGATTTTTTTTTTTTACAGTTTAGAGGACACAGGAACTCTACTGGAGCCCATCCCAAATAAGGGACGCACAGCGCGAGGTGCACATTCACGATAACTAGCTATTTGTGGATTGTTTACTGATTTCAAGACATGTTCTGGAAAAAATATTTTACTGGCTTGTTTTGTCTGGATGTCCAAGGTTGGATTATGGCCATTTTTTGCGGAATATTTAACCACGCCCGACGGGTACGTCAGTGGGGTTATTGCATTCGGTGTGGTATCTGGCTGGGTAAGTATGTATGTATGTATGTGGCTATGTCCAGTCCGATATCTCTGCAACCGCTGAAGTCAGGATAATCAAACTTGGCACTGAAGATCAGTCTAAGGTCCCCTGCTCAGATGTGGAGTTACAGGTCAGCAGATCAAGTAGGGAGGGAGATACGTATGATGATCAAAATTGATACATATTGCATCAGTTGTATAGGGAGGACAGGCTTATTCCTTGTTGACAAAAAGTGATGGTTTAACATATGAGATGATGAAATCTGCTATTCTTAAAGCATAGGAGCTTGTCCCTGATGCTTATCGTCAGTGGTTTCGGAGGTGGAAGAAAGGCAAGAAGTCACATTTGGAGTTTGCTTGCTGGTGTGCTGCAGCTTTGAAGCTCTGCATGACCTGATGATTCTGGAGTAATTTAAGAATTCTGTTCCAGAGCACACTACCGCCAGTCTCAGTGAGTGAAAGGTTAAGACGGCAGCTGAAACCACTATATTTGCGGATGATTATGCGTTGACTCATGGTGAAGATAGTTGGTCTGGTGGTGTCTGTGGTGGCAGGGGACTTTTCTGTGAGTTCATCCTCTATCTTCAAGGATGACATCTTGAGTATCAGCAAAAATATGAACAGAGTGCTCATAAGTCCGACAAAACTGCTTTGCTTTTAAAGGTAAGAATAGGCAGTCTGCAGGTAACGGTAAACCCAAGCCGACAGTGTGTCCGTTACTAAACAGAAAATGAAGGCTTTGCCTTGTGAGTTTAAGCCACATGTGTTTGGTCCACATCTGGAATCCTACTTGCCCTTCTGCACTGAAGGATTTGTTTCTTTGGTAGGTAAAATATGTAATTTTCCTTTTTAGGTATAGATTTTGTCATTGTTAGCCTGGGTGCAAAAAAATCAATTATGAGCCTATCGGTCAGAAAGGTTGATTTATTATCTTTACTGCAGCTGTTTACTTTGGACACTGACTTTTATTTCCTATTTGATATCAAAAGCCCTTTTATTAGTTAATGGGAAGAATATGATAGATATTTCAAATAATATCTTTCATAAGGTGTGGGAAGCTGTAAACAGACAAATACATGTAGGGGGAAATTTTCTAAGTAATTTGTCATTGCTTTGCTCAGAAAATATTACCAACCAGGGAGTAAATCAAGACAAAATCATTTGAATTGTTTAATGTTGCTGCACTGTCCAGCTCTGTATTATATTTTTTTAACTCCTACTGCCCTCTGGTGATTTCTGTGAATATAAGTAGCTGCTGCAGCTTTTTGTAAAGCCAATGAATAAATAAAAACAGTAAGAAGAAGGATTCTGGATCCATTTTCTTCTTGTGGAGCACAATTCTGAATTGAGTTTTGGTGGATTTTAATTTTTGATGAGTTTTTGGATGTAAAATTTCAGCCAGTTTATTCTTCATCACTTGGTTGGATTCTTAGTCAACATAAAAATACATGTAGACCATTATTTCTCAAAAGCTTCTTACATATCATTAAATTACTAAAATATTGTGAACAGTTACCATAAGTCTGTCTAATAGTGTATTATTAACAATAGATTATTGACACCTTAAGCATTTTTGTTTCCTCTTTACAGCAGTTTGAAACCAGTTCTTGTTACGGTCATCAAATGCAGAGAAATATATAAATTTGCATAAGAAAAGTCTGAAGCAGTTGTGAACCACCAGCTGGATTTCAGTTTCGGCAAATGCAAAACAGCATTTAGTTTAAGACCTGTTAGTCCAAAATAAATAGTTAGGCTCAGTGACCACCAAAACATCAGTTGTATCAAAGTTTTCTTTTTCCTGTTGAAACGGTGAACAATAGATAAATCCGGTGCATTGCAGAATTGAAACTTAAGAGACTGTTTGCGCTTCTGTTAGAAATGGAAAACACCAGAATGCTAATAGAGCCGGGGCTGTCCCACTTCATTTTTTCATGTGCCCTTCCCGATTTTTCATCTTTGTTCTACTATTACTGTGAATGCTGAGCATCAGCATTCACAGTATTGTTATTCTGTTTATTTATTATTATCTACCTGCCTGCAGCATTCACAGTGCATTTTCTTCAGGAAATGCAATCTAGTTTAATATTTCATGTTCACTATAACCTGAAAAGTGTCCATATTTACTGTCTTTATTCAGGTTTTGAGGAATGTAATGTGAAATAATTTTAAATTCAGTCTAAACATTTGTGGAGCTGCTGGTGGTGCCTCATATTAAAGCAAATAAGATTCATCCCCGTGTTAAAAAAAAAGAGGTAAATCCAGAAGTTCTTGAAAATACAATTTACTGCATTTCAAAGAAACATCTCTGCTGTGAGGATCAAAATATGAGAGGACCTCGGCTTCAAGACGTCTTCCTCCTGTGTGTGGTCTGTCTCGGAACATTTAGAGACCGACTGCAGTTAGAAGGAAACAGTTCAAGTGAAATGATTCTCAGTTTCTCTGCCAGCATCCCAGCACTGCCAGTTCATCTGAATCACATCAGGGCACTTTGACCCCTCAAACCTCCTGTCCAGTCTTCCTCCTCCTTCATCAGCCGTCCTCACTCAGATCACACTTCCTGACTGTCCAACAGCATCAAGCCCCAGAAGAGGGTCAGGAAAGCTTGTCTATGTTGGCCAAGAAGCGCTGGGACCACCGTCCATCCAGATACAGTACAAAGGCTGAGAAGAGAGGAGGGGAGTGTGAGGGGCAGCAACGAATTTAAGAATCAATGTCATGAGATAAATTAAGTCTCCAGCAATGGCTTTGGTGTCTGAGGATGTAAAGGTGATAACACCCTAGAAAACTATTGAAATGATGAAATATGTGGAGTAATGTGTCTTTATGCCTATCGTTTACTGTCGTACAATAAAGTAAAGTCATAAAGGATAACATATTTTAAAATCGGTTAAATACAGACAATTATTAACCAGCTCTACATCAATTTAAAAACAATTTCTACCATTTCTGCATTTACTCAGCTCAGCTTTATTTTTACAAGCCACACCGGAAGTGTTATCCGGATGTTATTACTTCTAACTTGACTTAACCCGAGTGTATTCACAATAAGGAGCTCAGGGCAGCAAAGCTCCACAGTGAGGAACTGCAGCGCAGCATTACATTAAATTCAACTGTAACACTCATTAATCGTCTGTACAGATCGTTAACATCAACGTTCAAAATACATTATTAGCTAAAATGCTACAATCATCATTTGCATTGATCATCTTTGCTGAGTATTGTAAATTAAAATGTGTTTTAGTCAAAATCTTCAGGACTTGAGACTGCTGCTAGAGACACATTCATGCTAACATCAAGACAGGCATTAGCATGCTAGCACTTTAAATAGTTTACAAAATAGATTAATAAAATGTGACAATGAGAAACAAACTGAGAGAAAATGTCAACAACCGCAGCTGTATTTGATTCCTAGTAGTTACTTCATTTAGTGCCATTTAATAGATATTTCTAAAGACCGACTTTCAATATGAAAGAATAAAATAAAATATTGTAATAATTGTTCTGTAGAAGTTAGAATTTTAGGCCACACAAAAGACCACATTATTATATTTAAAGTAATAGTAGCAATAATAATAATGCTGGTTGTATGAGATTGTCATTTGGGCTGCAGATTTGCTTTAGTATTGCCTATGACACTACTGTGATTATTTTTCTGTATTTTCAAAATACTGCCAGCCACAGCTTCATTTGCTCTGCCTCCACCATGTCATGAATTTTGTGTTCCTTTGTGTTTTTAATCTGGGATTACAAGTTCATAATATTAGCTTGGTTTCCCTTTAAAAAATTGAAAAATGAAAAGTGTAGAGTGATCTGAACATTGAACATTTCTGTGCTTGTCATCCATTTGGACAATAAAGTAATGAAATAATCAAGGAAGACATTTTCAAAATCAATCAGGAAGAGTCTGTTGTCAAATGTTCACTTTTCTATTTATATCCATTTGAAAACAGCAATTTCAATCGATTTTTCTGTATTAACTCAGCTCAGCTTTATTTTTACAGCTCTGACCGGAATTGTTATCTTGATGTTATTATTTCTAACTTGCGTTGACCAGAATGTATTTACTATAACGGGCTCTGGTGCCCTCTGGTGGCCACAGTGACAAACTGCAACACACGACTGTCAAGTCACCGTCACAATTATATACTAACCCATCCTCTAAGTTACTTTCAAAATAAAAGAGCAAAATAAAATATTTTGTTTATCTTTATTGAAAGTTAGAATTTGAGGTCACACAAAACACCAGATAATAATAATAATAATAATAATAATAAGAAGAAGAAGAAGAAGAAGAAGAAGAAGAAGAAGAATAGGAATAGAAATTATTTTGGCTGCACATTTGCATTATTATTGCCTATGACACTACTGTGATTATTTTCTGCATCTTCAAAATACTGCCAGCCACAGCTTCATTTGCTCTGCCTCCATTGTTTCATAAATTTTGTGCTCCTTTGTTTTTTAAATCTGTGATTACAAAATCATAATTGTACTTTGGTTTCCCTAAAAAAAAAATCGATTGAAAAAACAGAATTGTAGAGTGAACTGAACATTGAAAATTTCTATGCTTGTCATCCATGTGGGACAGTAAAATGATGAAATAATCAAGGAGGACATTTTTAAAATCAATCACGAACATCAGGAATATCCATTTTAAAAACAGTCATTTCCATCGTCATTTCCCTATGAACTCAGCTCAGCTTTATTTTTACAGCTCAGACCGGAAGCGTTATCCTGACGTTATTGCTTCTAACTTGAGTTGACCTGAATGTATTCAAAATATAGAGCTTTGGTGCTCTCTGGTGGCCACAGTGAGGAACTGCAATACACATTTGTCAAGTTATCGTCACAATCGTATACTCACTCATCCTGCAAGTCACTTTCAAAATAAAAATAGCAAAATAAACTATTTTATTCATTGTGTAAAATTAAGAATTTGAGGCAAGAAAAAACACCACATAATAATAATAATAATAATAATAATAATAATAATAATAATAACAAGAACAAGAACAAGAAGAACAAGAAGAAGAAAAAGAAAAAGAAGAAGAAGGCTGGTTGTATGAGATTATCATTTTGGCTGGAGATTTGATTTTAGTATTGCCTTCAACACTATGGAAATTATTACATCTTTAAAATACTACCAGCTACAGCTTCATTTGCTCTGTCTCCATCATGTCATGTATTTTATGCTCCTTTGTGTTTTTAATCCATGACTACGAATTCATGAAATTAGTTTGGCTTCACCAAAAACAATGATTCAAAATATGAAAAATCTCAGAATAAACTAAACATTTCTATGCTTGTCATCCCCGGTGGATGGTAAAATCATGAACAGGACATTTTTAAAAACCAATCAGGAACAGTCTGTTATTATTGAATTTCACTTTTCCATCTATATCCATTTAAGATATGAATTTCTATTGTGAGTTGTCTATTAAGTCAACTCAGCTTTATTTTTACAGCTCAGGCAGGAAGTGTTATCCTGATGCTATTATTTCTAACTTGAGTTGACCGGAGTGTATTTACAATAACGAGCTTTGGTGCCCTCCGGTGGCCACAGTGAGGAACTGCAGCATTAAATTAAATTCAAGTACAACACTCGTTGTCAGTTATTGGCAGCATAGATTATTATAACATCAATGCTCAAAACTAATTGTTCATTAAAATGATACAGTCAACATTTGCATTGATCATCTTTGCTGAAAGTTGTAAATTAAAATGTGTTTCAGTGTAAGTTTTCAGGAGGTGAGGCTGCTGCTCCTGCTAGACACAACATGCTAACATCAAGACAGACATTAGCATGCTAGCACTTGAAAATTTTTTTAAAATAGACTAATAAAACGTGACAATGAGAAAGAAACTGAGAAACTGTCCAACTGCTTTTAAATTTCCCTCCCAGTAGTTCATGTAGTGTAATTTTTATAGACATTTCTTTCCACCGACTATATACTTGTCAGATTTACTGCAACACACATCTGTCAAGTCACGGTCACAATCTTATACTAACTCATCCTGTGAGTTACTTTCAAAATAAAAGAACAAAAGAAATTATTCTATTTATTGTTACGTCGAAGTTAGAATTTGAGGCCACAAAAAGCACCACGTTAATATTAATATTAATAATAATAATAATAACAATAACAACAACAATAATAATAATAAAGGTTGGTTTTATGAGATTGTCATTTTGGCTAGTGGCTACACATTTGCATTAGTATTGCCTTCAACACAGCTGTTAGTTTTTGAGTAATGTTGCAAACAGTTTGGCAGACAGATGAACCGACACTGATCCCTGGCAGAGTAATAAGTACAACAAACATACAGCAGTGGCACCGAGCCGATAAACAAAACACACAGTCACCACACTGGCTTGTATAATTGTCAGGACCCTTCCCTCATACACTGCAATTTGAAGTGCTCTAACTCTCTTCATGCCTTTTCTCCCTCTCCTGTCAGCAGAGCTGACGAGAAGCAGCTGAAACCGGTCATGCAATCAGTCACCTCCGGCAGAGTCTGAGCAGCTGACAAGCATTCTCCTGATTACACACCGATCATAAAACTCCGGCTCTTCTAGCAACACTCTGCCAGATCGTTAGACTCGACATACACGTCAGTTTACCCTCTAGCCTCTTGCTCTGCTGCCTGAGAGAGTAATTTTCTAATCCTGTTTTCTCTGTTTCACCAGAACCCGCTGCTCAGACTCCTGCAAGCTGCTTCTCCCCGGTTTGGACCCAGTTATTCCCTGAAATCATCTCTCAGTGTCTGAGTTCTCCAGTCTACAGCCCAACCCTCATTCCCTGCCTTACTCCTGCCACCAAGGATCCTCAGACCACCCGGCGCCACACTCTGCCTCCCCTCCTCGAACCAGCAGCCGCCGATCCCCGGTGGGAACGTCGCCCACCCGGCACCACTCCTCATCCTCCCCTGACAAGACTCCGGCTCCCCATCCACCAGTTCTTCTCCTCTCCCTGCAATAAATCATTCATAAAAACTGCATCTTGGCCTTGGTGGTGGTTCTCTGCTCGAGTCCGGTCCTGATTGTGTGACAATAATCTTCTGTGCTAAACATAAACTGCAGTAACAAAAAAAAAAAAACTGTCACAAATATCTCATCTTTAACTGAAGAAAAAAGACCTCATACCTGGAACACATGCAGTGTTGTCATTCTCTGACCATCTGAACTCCTAAACATAGTAAACAAACAAAAAGTGAGTTTTTAATGCAAATAACAGAAACATTTACCACTCTGTCACTGTATTTCATAAATCAAGCCTTTCATAGCATGGAATTAATTACATTCTCTTACCATCTCTATTAGAACAACTTCCTGTATTTTGCACTTTGACCCCAAAACACGCCTGTTTCTAAACCTTCTGTGGTTCTAAATGATGAACCAGTGAAGCTTCTTTAACTACAGGAATGAATCATTTCACATCACTGCTCTTCTTGACGCTGCAGGTGGCAAATCATGTCAGTGACTTTATAATTACAGAATAAATCCGAGTTCCTCTTTCCAGACAGTCGCTGTAGCTGCTTGACTAATGATGCTTGTTGGGTTTGTTTTGCATTTACCGGTGAGAGAGTTAAACTTAAGCAGGTTGTGATACTGAAACTCAGCTGGTAGTTCACAACTGCATGAGACTTTTTTCATGCAAATTTATATATTTCTCTGCATATGATGAAGGAGTAACAAGAACTGATTTGAAACTTCTTTAAGGAGGCCAAAAAGTAATAAATACTTGATATGTCACTAATCTATTGTTAATAATGCACAATGAAACAGGTTTAAGGTAATTGTTCACAATATGTTTATAATATGTTATAATTTAATGATATGTAAGAAGGTTTTGAGAAAGAATCATGTAATATGTTTTTATGTTGACCAAGAATCCAACCAGGTGCTCCGCAAGAGCAAAAAGGGTCCAGAATCCAGCTTTCATTCATTCATTCATTCATTCATTCATTCATTCATTCATTCATTCATTAGCTTCATTAGCTTAAAAAAACACTACAACAGCTACTTATTTTCACAGAAATCACCAGGGGGCAGTAGGAGATCAGAAATATAATAAAGAGCTGCACATCAATTGATTCACAGTGCAGCAACATCAAACAATTCAAATCATTTTGTGTTGTTGTATTCCTTGGTTGGTAATGTTATTCTGAGCAAAGCAATGGTAAATTACTCAGAGATTCAGCCTTTACTGAATTTCAGTTTCTCACAGGGCAGGAGTGGGACTCATTTTCAGCCCTGGACTTTCATGCCTCAGACCGGCCCACTTTAGATCACGACCTATTACTATCAAAATCATTTCATTCTAGCCTTGTCTTGTAATTCAGTGTGTTTTTCTAAAAATATTTCCAATTCAGTGCAAGTAAGGGTTGCTTCACAATGAGGATTTATTCCAACATGAGTGCACATCTCCAACATTATTCTTTACAACAATATCAGAATCTATATTCTGTTCAAATGAGTGTTCAAGGATATCCAAACCTTAAAAATGAAATAAAAGAAGAAATAAAAATATTACATTTAAAAAAAAATAATAATAATAAAAGGTGTTGCACTTTCTAATAAGGGTCATTCCGTGTGGTTTCACCAGATAATGGTTGCTGCACCATCTTCGAATTAGTCCTAAATTTGCATGCCATTAGACAGTCACAAAAGTACTTTCTATGCAAAATTGTAGGCCTGTAGCTCAAATAGTTTCTGCGTTGTGGGGGTTTGAAATTTTCAGAATTTGAGCTATAAAAAGCCTCGCCAGCGTTCTTTACATCTTTAAGTGGTTATTTCTCAGCCTCTAGACATACCAGAGAGCTGTGAGTTGGTAAACAAGGCCTCTGCATGTAGCTAGTGCCCCACAAACATCCCCAGGTGTTTCCCTACCATGAGCTACTACAGAGCTCCCTGAATTCAAGTTAGTACATGCAATTTGTATGTGTATGTTATAATTACATGTATGCATTGCAAATGGGTGTCAACATGTCATTACACTTTTTGAAGGTAGTCACCTTTAACAACTAACATTTCAAAAAGAACAAAACATACATAATACTACCATTGGAATGACTACTAATACTTGTGTCCCAATTTAAAGTACTGAAAAGCAAAAAAGTGTAATGCCCTTTTTGTGTCACAAGGTCTGGTTTAGAGCCATACCTGTAGATATCATGACATGTTGACACCCATTTGCAATGCATCCATGTAATTATAACATACACATACAAATTACATGTACTAACTTGAATTCAGGAAGCTCTGTAGTAGTTCATGGTTGATTAATTTAAAAATACAACAATAATGTTGAATTTTACAGTATCAGTGCAGTGGGATTAAACATGTTAAATTTAATTGTACAATGCCATGTTACAAGCAAAAGAACCTATACCTAAGTTATAACTTAGGTATACCTAAGTTATACCATTACACTTTTTGAAGGTAATCACCTTTAACAACTAACATTTCAAAAAGAACAAAACATACATAATCCTACCATTGGAATGACTACTAATACTTGTATCCCAATTTAAAGTACTGAAAAGCAAAAAATGATTTTGACATTACCCATGCCATTTTGAGTAAGAATATCTCAGTAACTACAAATATAACCCCGCTGCTTTTTTGTACAGTGATAGAAGACAGATGGAACTGTCTTGTAGAAAAATTTGGGGTCTCTGGTACCTGTCCCACACTGAGATTTTTGCCACCAAAAATAGCCAATTAAAAATCTTGTCCAACTTTGGGAGCTCATATTTTCCAAACTGAGGTACCTAGAAAGCTCCAGTTTGCTAAGTTATCACACAAGTTTGTGTAGAATGGAACCCAGGGGTGTTAGAAAACTTCTGTGCAGTATTTCTAGTACTTTTAAGGTCCCAAACTCCACTCGTGAGTAGGTATCTCTTAATTTTTTAGCATTTTTAGCAAGCCCCCACGGCCTGCAGAGTGTAGGGAAACACCTGGGGATGTTTGTGGGGCACTAGCTACATGCAGAGGCCTTGTTTACCAACTCACAGCTCTCTGGTATGTCTAGAGGCTGAGAAATAACCACTTAAAGATGAAAAAAATGCTGGCGAGACTTTATATAGCCCAAATTCTGAAAATTTCAAACCCCCACAACGCAGAAACTATTTGAGCTACAGGCCTACAATTTTGCATAGAAAGTACTTTTGTGACTATCTAATGGCATACAAATTTAAGACTAATTTGAAAATGGTGCAGCAACACCCCCAAGGAATATCTGGTCATTTCACCTGGAATGACCCATGGCACTATCATCTTTTTCCTCTGCAAGGAAACAGTTGCATCACAACTTAAATTTCACAAATATGAGAACATCAGTTAAAGGGCTGATCTCAAACACTATTCTTTACAACATCACGTCCTTTTTTGCAATATCAAATATCAAGCAAATTAGTGTTCACAGATATCTAATCCGGGCTGCACAGTGGAGTAGTGGTTAGCACTTTCGCCTTGCAGCAAGAAAATCCCCGGTTCAAATCCCGGGGTGGGCCTGGGATCTTTCTGCATGGAGTTTGCATGTTCTCCCTGAGCATGCGTGGGTTTTCTCCGGGTACTCCGGCTTCCTCCCACAGTCCAAAAACATCCATCCATCCATTCTCTATACACCGCTTTATCCTCACTAGGGTCGCAGGGGATGCTGGAGCCTATCCCACCTGACTCAGGTGAAGGCAGGGGACACCCTGGACAGGTCACCAGTCTGTCGCAGGGCTACATATACAGACACACAATCACACTCACATTCACACCTACGGGCAATTTAGAGTAACCAATGGTGCCAGTTCTTTTTAGACAGAACCTGTTATAAAACAGAATTCATAATGTTCAGTTTCATTTAGAATTTGTCGTTCCACTCCTCCCTCCAGGTTACTGCAGCTGAGTTGACGCAGGTCTACCCCACAGTTAAACACAACCTCAGCTACAATATGAGGATTTTTTTCTGTAGACGGCAGTCTCCCCGCTCGTCCCCCTCACACACACACACACACACGCACACACACGCACACACACGTACACGCACGCACACGCACATGCACACGCACACGCACACGCACACACACACACACAAAGAGTAGATACTGAGAGTACCCGATACTCGCGAGTATCCAACACGATGCAAGACTGCTGTGACGGTGGAGACATGCGGTGGTGGAGTATTTGCGATGATTAAAAAAAAAAAAATTAAAGGAGGGGCGCTGGAATTTTAGTAGCAGTGGGCTGTCGCTGCAGAATGAATGTAGGGAAAACCCTGGGATTAAAAGGAAGGAACACAAGACCTTAGAGACACTGCTCACATGAGTCATTTAAGTCAGAGATTCTGCTCTGAAAACTAAGCTGAACTTTTATCTGGTAAGATTGTGCACGGCACAACAGAAAATTAATGTTCCATGGACTTTTTTCTGTGAAGAACACAGAGAGGGTAATTTGGTTATTATTTATTTCATAAATAGTGTTATTTATGTCATTAATAGTGTTATTATTTATTTCCTGACTTTTTTTTTTTCTGTGAAGATCCCGGAAAGGGTTATTAATATTTGGTTATGTGTGGCTTTCTGGAGAACAATGTTTACGTTTAGGCACCCCTGCGATTGTCACACTTTTTCTGTTACAAACTGACCCCGGCCCCCCACCAGAGAAGGGAAAAGTTATGTGGCCCTCACAGGAAAAAGTTTGGGGACCCCTGCTAAAGACTCAGTACAGCCAAAATAAAGACACAACTCAGCTGCACCAAACCCACTAATCACTGCACACATTAGCACCATGTGCTAACTGTGGCTAAAGAACCACATTTACCAAGACAACTATCCAGTACAAAGCCCTAAAACACACCAAGAAACACATTAAAGAGGATTTTACTGCTGGAAGCTGCAAGACCTAAAGAACAAACTAAAGCAACGAACCAAAGCCGGTTCAGAAGCAGAGGAACTGTTTGACTGCAGCCATAAAGCAGGAAGACACTGAGCTGCTCAGGTGTTCCTGATTACACCAAGCAGCCACCTGGACAGCCAATAGGAACACAGCTTTGTGGAAGTCCAGAGGGCTGGCTTAGTGAAGTAAATTTTGTTTAAAGTTGAAGCAGAAATTTAACAAAGAAAGTTGAAAAGCACCTTCTGATACCTGAAAATTCAATTTTATAGTTATAGTGATAGTTGTAGTTTGTTTGTTTGTTATGTATGTTTTTAAAGCATACACTGTATGTTTTCTACCTGTTCCATTTACCATATATTCTATAGAAGATATTGGTGCTTTTGTGTCCATACAGCTCTGAGGCAACACACCAATATCTGATCTAAAACTACTTTAATAATGAATATATAATCAGGGATTCCAAAGCTCTCAAAAATGACCCCAATGTAAAAAATCACACCATAAAGGGCAGAAAATTGTTGATTCCATACTCAGATTCTTAATGTTTTTGTATGCAAGTATTTATGATCGACGTGGTTTTTATTTACCAGAAAGGAATCTGTAGGCCAAAATGTTCCTGAGATCTTATTTGTCATATCTTTGAGGTCATATGCTAAAGCAATGCATGTGTTTTGTGTCTGAGTCTTTTCACTTTTATCCTCTGCACATCTGCTTGATATCAGAGCTGATATTTCTCAGTACTGATGTGATCGTGGCGTATACACACTCATCAGAACATCAGTCGACTCGCAGTATGAAATATGTAGATTTTTTGGTCCCTATACTATCCAGGAATCGACCATATTTGGTTAAGAGCTGTTTCAGGGTTTAGGTTAAAACGAGCTTAAAGTTTTGGAACCGTTATGTTTCCCAATTTGTTAATTTCATTCCAGAACCTTTGCCGGTCATGAGTTTGTAAGTGATCAATATGCAAAGAAAGACCTCTCTTAAAACTGCGTTTCACTGTGTGAAATCTTCTATCAAATTTCGTTTGCTTTTCCTTAAATTCCATCTTCAACCTTTCCCTCAACACTTTGTTCTTACATCTCAGAAAACATTTCTCTGCTATTCTTACGGTATCCCATAAAGTCTGCAAATCATGATTCCAGTAGGATAGGCAATTTGGAAGCTTTCATGGCTGTTAGGTTTCCGAGCATAACTGGCTTGTGGCAGCCAAGCGTATAGCGATGTCACTTTTTGATCCTTCGATGTCGGCTCTTCCTGGCATTGTGAAGCAGAATTCACCAAGCGTTGCATTGTTCACCCAAGAATAGGGAATGTGAGCTGGGTGAGACCATTGTTTAATTACTGCAACCACTAGAGGGTGTTGTTACAATGAAACAACATGAGTCGTAGCAAGATGTTTCCTCAAATAACCTTTTCCAAGGACAGTCTTTGGAGTGATGTAGCTGTCATAGTTAGACCGTGTGTTTGGCCTTTGGATGGGGGGCTTCCGGTCACTATGGTGTTTGAAGGCTACATATTTTTGGATTTACCGTTGTTAATCCTGTTTGTTTCTTCAACAATAAGATCTTTAAATGACTGAATAGGTAGTATTTCACATGGAGGTGGCGCTACAGCCGCTGCACACGGAGCTTTATCTCACTCTAAAGGACAATCAGAGTAATGCTAGAGTGTTGAGTATATTCAGGAAGAATCCATACATTATATCATCTTCAAACAAATCATAATCAATGAGGCAAATTCTGACAACCTTTGTTTTGTTTGCCTTATTTCAATTTTTATGTATGTTTTTGCAACAACAATCAGTGTAGTGACACAAAATAGTCATTACGCAAAATTACAATTTTAATTCTTATGTTTATTCATTTTTTATTTATTTTTGTTGCATTTTCTCTTACATACACAGTAAAAGGATATTATAAACCTATAACATAAAACATCATAATACAAGTCATTATGCTTTAAAAAAATAATTAAAAGTCGATATTTGGGTCGTAAAATGAGATCTTTCCTGTGGTCGTCATCATTTTGTCTAAAAGGGGAAAAAGAGAATGTGTCAGCATTAGTTGACAGTTTTGTGTCTAGTAAAAACATAAAAATATGATTATATTAATGTAATCCCAAATGATTATATTATTTTAGAATATTCTTAATATTAAGCTGTAGATATATAATAAAACCAAACGAGTGACATGATAAACTGGACAGGAAGATTATGTTAAAATTGCAGAATGACTAGTGCTGTATCTTACCTTAAATAAGGTCACTATGACACCATAGATGATGGAGAGGAGGAATAAAAGGCTGAAAATAAAAGCCATATACCAGCTTTCCACACCGGTACCGTCGTATATATCACCACGCAGGGCATCATCTAAGAAATCACAGTGTTCCAATGTGTCTGTGAAAGAAGTAAAATTCATCATTTATTACACTGACTTTGGTACACCGAGAGAGTAATTGTAAAGATTTGAATTTTTAAAAATGATGCAGTAACTAAATTGACTTTTTGCGCAAAATATGTTAACATTTCATGTGAAATCTTTAATGTGCAAGAGAATGTGGATGCTGTGGCACCTGGTTTGGATATATTCAGGGACAGGGTGGTGTTTACATGTGTCACCCTGCAGGTGAGGACCACTCCAGGTAAGGAATCGACTTGGGACAGACGTAGGTGGCTCTGGACGCTGAACTTTCCATCTGGGCCTCTGTGGGGCTCGCTGGTATTGTAGTTCCACAGCTTTGTGTTATTATCACGCAACCAGGTGATGTTAATGGATGCTGGGCTGAAGCCAGAGACCAGGCACACGAGTTCATTGGAGCCCTCGAGCAAAAAGGCTGAAGGTTCGCTGTAGGCCACTGAGGCTGCAGAAAAAGTCATAAAAGTTAATTTTTTGGTGAATTTTATTAATTTGAGAAGAAAAAAAGAAAAATCAACTCACCAAACACATCATCCAGAGTGCTTTCAAACGCTGATTCAGATGACTCATGTCTGACAACACAAGAATATGTCGACCTTTTGTCCACACTCCTGGGTACATTCAGTCGGCTGCTCATTGAATAAGAGTTGCTCTCTTTGCGTTTCCAGGTGGGACTGTTGATGTAACGAGACGACGGGAGTGTCTGACCATCCTCCACCCAATACACTAGGATGTTAGATGGGGAAAATCCAGAAACCAGGCAAACCAGTGTGAGGACGTCAGACATGGACAGCTCAGATGCAGTTGGTTGCACTATTTTCACCGTTGGCGGAAACACGTCTGGAAGAACAGACAGAGAAGAAAACATGAAAAAAAGTTCATATTATCCTACCATTTTGTCAAACAGCCATTATGAAGAATAATATTTTTGAAAGAGTGAGTTTCTGAATGGACAACTTTTATTTTTGAACATTACCTCTGCTTTTGCTGATATGGTCTTCATAGCCCTGTTTGGCACATTGATGCTTTCCTTCGCAAGAAACTTGTTTATATGCATGCCAGTCCTCTGCTGACACGTTGAGGAAGCTCTTTAAAGTCTCTGTCCCGTTGCTGTGACTCACCGGTGACTCCGTATGGACATTATGGGTTGAGTTTTTATTACCACCTACTTTCCAGGTGACAGAGAAATCTTTAAGACGAGGGCCGACCAGGAGACAGGTAACAGTCACCTGTGCCTTGTTTAGAAGCTGCTGTAGTGTTGGTCCCTGAACATAGACGCCAACTATCTGAGAGGATGTTGGTGTTACTGAGGAAAAAACACAACAGTAAAAGAACAAAAAATACTTATTTAATACAGTTAATCCACGCTTCTTGACATTTCATGATGGATTGCGTTGTTCTTTTACCTGAGCAAAAATTGATGTCCTTTTGGACTTTCTTGTTCATAGATCTGTCAGACACTTCACAAGTGAAGACCTTCCCTGATTTCCACTCTGTCTGAGGGATCTGGAGTTGACTGGTTACTGCCACACGTGCATCTGCAGACATGCTGATATCATGAGTTGATGGAGATCTTTGCTGTGATTCAGAAACCCATTTAATTTGAGGGTTGAAGCCCCATCCAGAGCACAAGAGTGTCTGAGGTCCTGAATCTTCACTGGGAGTCAGAAGAAGTTTCACTGATGGGTCCACTGAAGAGAGATGAATCAGTACATCAGTGAAACATTATCCTGATTTTAATCAGACACATAAAGTTTGAAACATCAGAGGCAGAAGAGTTTGTCCTCTCACCAAAAATATTGCCTGTGGAATCAGATTTAAAGCTTCTGATGAAGCCTTGATTCACTTTGCAGGTGAAACTTTTGTCTTTCCTCTGGTGACTCTGAGGGACAGTGAAGCGTCTGCTGACTGACTGGAGGCCTGGGCCTTCAGGAAGTTCTACATATTGTTTGTCAGAGATGTCGACATCATTGGCCTGAAAGGTGACGTAGAGGTCACGAGAGGAGAGATTTGTGATGTCACACTGGAGAACAGCACCGTCTCCCTTCAACAAATCTGGAAGAGATCTCCTGATCTCCACAGATGGAGTTGCAACTTCAGGCCCTGGATGATCACAGTAGAAAACACAACACAGTTCACACATAATATCTTTTGTGCACACAAGATTTGTGACTGTCAAGTCATATAGCTGCCCTACCTGCAACATTTACTGTCTTTTCAGTGGTTGAGAAACACTTATGTTCTGCTTTGCAGGTCACACGCCTCAGTTGCTTCCAGTCATTGGAGGAAACCCTCACATTACTGGTGATATGAGTTGTGTTTCTGTCCTCGCTCACAGTGTTATTCCTTGAGACTCTTCCATCCAACATCCAGGTGACCTTGGCATCAAAAACAGTGTGAACCAAACATGTGGCTGTCACTTCAGATGTTGACATTACAGTCTTGAAGCTGGGAGTCTCCACATGGATGGATGGAGGGGAGCTTGAATGAGCTGTCAGTGGAAAATACAAGAAACGAGAAAAATGAAGTGAGACCAAACCATCAGTAAACTCTGTTTATGTAAAGTGTATTGTCTTCTGTGTCACAGTACCACACTGACACTGTGCTTTAAAACTGCATTATTTGAAAGTTTGTGTCTTCAACCTGAATCAGATTATTATAGGAGTCACTGATGAAAACAACATGATGGAGAAATATTACTTTGGGTATCTACAAATGATTTTGTCCACTTATTGATAGAGTAGCCTGTACAGCATGCACATTCATTATACAGGTGAGTAACGGCACATCTGACCAAACCTAGAACTAAACGTCAGAGAGACGATGTTACTGAATGTGTGGGGAAAGTGAAATATCGAGCAAAGGAATGAAATCATTCTTTGATTAGATATACCATGAATAAAGGATTTACATTCACCAGGTGGACAGAAACACAATTATAAGTAGCCTCCTAGTTGACATAAACTGACTAATATGACTTCAAATTCAAACTGAGTACCTTGTGGTTGAACAAGTGAATTTAACATTTTGGAAGCAGATGTTTCTTTTGTTGTTGCTGCTGTTTTGTTGGAAATTTACCTGAGCAGAAGCTAATGTCCTTTTGGACTTTCTTGTTCATAGATCTGTCAGACACTTCACAAGTGAAGACCTTCCCTGATTTCCACTCTGTCTGAGGGATCTGGAGTTGACTGGTTACTGCCACACGTCCATCTGCAGACATGCTGATATCATGAGATGATGGAGATCTTGGCTGTGATTCAGAAACCCATTTAATTTGAGGGTTGAAGCCCAATGCGGAACACAAGAGTGTCTGAGGTCCTGAATCTTCACTGGGAGCCAGAAGAAGTTTCACTGATGGGTCCACTGAAGAGAGATGAATCAGTGCATCAGTGAAACATTATCCTGATTTTAATCAGACACATAAAGTTTGAAACATCAGAGGCAGAAGAGTTTGTCCTCTCACCAAACATATTGCCTGTGGAATCAGATTTAAAGCTTCTGATGAAGCCTTGATTCACTTTGCAGGTGAAACTTTTGTCTTTCCTCTGGTGACTCTGAGGGACAGTGAAGCGTCTGCTGACTGACTGGAGGCCTGGGCCTTCAGGAAGTTCTACATATTGTTTGTCAGAGATGTCGACATCATTGGCCTGAAAGGTGACGTAGAGGTCACGAGAGGAGAGATTTGTGATGTCACACTGGAGAACAGCACCGTCTCCCTTCAACAAATCTGGAAGAGATCTCCTGATCTCCACAGATGGAGTTGCAACTTCAGGCCCTGGATGATCACAGCAGTAAACACAACACAGTTCATTCATTAGTATCCTTTGTTTACACAAGATGTGTGATTTAAAGTCATACAGTTGTCCTACCTGCAACATTTACTGTCTTTTCAGTGGTTGAGAAACACTTATGTTCTGCTTTGCAGGTCACACGCCTCAGTTGCTTCCAGTCATTGGAGGAAACCCTCACATTACTGGTGATATGAGCTGTGTTTCTGTCCTCGCTCACTGTGTTGCTACTTGAGACTGTTCCGTTCAACATCCAGGTGACCTTGGCATCAAAAACAGTGTGAACCAAACATGTGGCTGTCACTTCAGATGTTGACATTACAGTCTTGAAGCTGGGAGTCTCCACATGGATGGATGGAGGGGAGCTTGAATGAGCTGTCAGTGGAAAATACAAGAAACGAGAACAATGCAGTGAGACCAAACCATCAGTAAACTCTGTTTATGTAAAGTGTATTGTTATTCATGTTATCGTACTAAACTGACTCTATCAAGTAAAGGCATGATTTGAAAGTTTGTGTTTTCAACCTGAATCAGAATAATATAGGAGTCACTTATGACAACATCATGGAGAAGTATTACGTTGGATTTCTACACAGGCTTTTGTCCACTTGTTGATAGAGTAGCCTGTACAGCATGCACATTCATTATACAGGTGAGTAACGGCACATCTGACTAAATCTAGAACTAAACGTCAGAGAGACGATGTTACTGAATGTGTGGGGAAAGTGAAACATCTAGCAAAGGAATGAAATCGTTCTTTGATTAGTTGGACCCATAGACTGTATATATAGTGGACGTAGCATCTGGCTCCAGAATTGAAGCAAACCCGGAAGTGTCAAAAACTTGCAATATCACACCGTCCGCTAGGGTTGGCTCCAAAAAGCTTTTTCTCCATAGACCCCAATTCATTTTTGGAAAAAATAAAATTTGATAGACTGATTTTCTACAGCTCAGGATTTTTTCCCCGTTAGTTTTCATGGTCAAAATGAGAGATCAGGTGGCCGATCTTAAAATAAATCAATACTGAATTTTAAATAAATCGTTAAAGTTGGCGGAGCCAGGGGGCGTGGCTATACTTGATCGACAGCAACAGAAGCCTCTGCGGCAAAACGTGGGCGGGATAAGAGAGTCCTCAGCCAATCCTGGCCCTAGTTGCTCTCCGGTCCAGTCTGTTTGATGACGCTTTTTACGTCACTGGCTCCAAAAAAATCCAAAACGGCGACCAGGAAGTAGCAAAATCCGGGCTTCATTTTCTCGGCGTTGAAACCAACGGGTGACGTCACGGTTAGTTTACGCCTGGTTGGACCATGAAGGATTTACATTCACCAGGTGGACAGAAACACAATTTTAAGTAGCCTCCTAGTTGACATAAACTGACTAATATGACTTCAAATTCAAACTGAGTACCTTGTGGTTGAACAAGTGAATTTAATATTTTGGAAGAAGATGTTTCTTTTGTTGTTGCTGCTGTTTTGTTGGAAATTTACCTGAACAGAAGCTGATGTCCTTTTGGACTTTCTTGTTCATAGATCTGTCAGACACTTCACAAGTGAAGACCTTCCCTGATTTCCACTCTGTCTGAGGGATCTGGAGTTGACTGGTTACTGCCACACGTCCATCGGCAGACATGCTGATATCATGAGTTGATGGAGATCTTGGCTGTGATTCAGAAACCCATTTAATTTGAGGGTTGAAGCCCAATGCGGAACACAAGAGTGTCTGAGGTCCTGAATCTTCACTGGGAGCCAGAAGAAGTTCCACTGATGGGTCCACTGAAGAGAGATGAATCAGTACATCAGTGAAACATTATCCTGATTTTAATCAGACACATAAAGTTTGAAACATCAGAGGCAGAAGAGTTTGTCCTCTCACCAAAAATATTGCCTGTGGAATCAGATTTAAAGCTTCTGATGAAGCCTTGATTCACTTTGCAGGTGAAACTTTTGTCTTTCCTCTGGTGACTCTGAGGGACAGTGAAGCGTCTGCTGACTGACTGGAGGCCTGGGCCTTCAGGAAGTTCTACATATTGTTTGTCAGAGATGTCGACATCATTGGCCTGAAAGGTGACGTAGAGGTCACGAGAGGAGAGATTTGTGATGTCACACTGGAGAACAGCACCGTCTCCCTTCAACAAATCTGGAAGAGATCTCCTGATCTCCACAGATGGAGTTGCAACTTCAGGTCCTGGATGATCACAGCAGTAAACACAACACAGTTCATTCATTAGTATCCTTTGTGCACACAAGATTTGTGACCGTCAAGTCCTATAGTTTTCCTACCTGCAACATTTACTGTCTTTTCAGTGGTTGAGAAGCACTTATGTTCTGTTTTGCAGGTCACACGCCTCAGCTGCTTCCAGTCATTGGAGGAAACCCTCACATTACTGGTGATATGAGTTGTGTTTCTGTCCTCGCTCACAGTGTTATTCCTTGAGACTGTTCCATCCAACATCCAGGTGACCTTGGCATCAAAAACAGTGTGAACCAAACATGTAGCTGTCACTTCAGATGTTGAGATTACAGTCTTGAAGCTGGGAGTCTCCACATGGATGGATGGAGGGGAGCTTGAATGAGCTGTCAGTGGAAAATACAAGAAATGAGAACAATGCAGTGAGACCAAACCATCAGTAAACTCTGTTTATGTAAAGTGTATTGTCTTCTGTGTCACAGTACCACACTGACACTATGCTTTAAAACTGCATGATTTGAAAGTTTGTGTCTTCAACCTGAATCAGATTATTATAGGAGTCACTTATGACAACATCATGGAGAAGTATTACGTTGGATTTCTACACAGGCTTTTGTCCACTTATTGATAGAGTAGCCTGTACAGCATGCACATTCATTATACAGGTGAGTAACGGCACATCTGACCAAACCTAGAACTAAACGTCTGACAGACGATGTTACTGAATGTGTGGGGAAAGTGAAAAATCTAGCAAAGGAATGAAATCATTCTTTGATTAGCTGGACCATGAAGGATTTACATTCACCAGGTGGACAGAAACACAATTTTAAGTAGCCTCCTTGTTGACATAAACTGACTAATATGACTTGAAATTCAAACAAAGTACCTTGTGGTTGAACAAGTGAATTTAACATTTTGAAAGAAGATGTTTATTTTTTTTGCTGTTTTGTTGGAAATTTACCTGAGCAGAAATTGACTTCCTTTTGGACTTTCTTGTTCATAGATCTGTCAGACACTTCACAAGTGAAGACCTTCCCTGATTTCCACTCTGTCTGAGGGATCTGGAGTTGACTGGTTACTGCCACACGTCCATCTGCAGACATGCTGATATCATGTGATGATGGAGATCTTTGCAGTGATTCAGAAACCCATTTAATTTGAGGGTTGAAGCCCCATCCAGAGCACAAGAGTGTCTGAGGTCCTGAATCTTCACTGGGAGTCAGAAGAAGTTTCACTGATGGGTCCACTGAAGAGAGATGAATCAGTGCATCAGTGAAACATTATCCTGATTTTAATCAGACACATAAAGTTTGAAACATCAGAGGCAGAAGAGTTTGTCCTCTCACCAAAAATATTGCCTGTGGAATCAGATTTAAAGCTTCTGATGAAGCCTTGATTCACTTTGCAGGTGAAACTTTTGTCTTTCCTCTGGTGACTCTGAGGGACAGTGAAGCGTCTGCTGACTGACTGGAGGCCTGGGCCTTCAGGAAGTTCTACATATTGTTTGTCAGAGATGTCGACATCATTGGCCTGAAAGGTGACGTAGAGGTCACGAGAGGAGAGATTTGTGATGTCACACTGGAGAACAGCACCGTCTCCCTTCAACAAATCTGGAAGAGATCTCCTGATCTCCACAGATGGAGTTGCAACTTCAGGTCCTGGATGATCACAGCAGTAAACACAACACAGTTCATTCATTAGTATCCTTTGTGCACACAAGATTTGTGACTGTCAAGTCCTATAGTTTTCCTACCTGCAACATTTACTGTCTTTTCAGTGGTTGAGAAGCACTTATGTTCTGTTTTGCAGGTCACACGCCTCAGCTGCTTCCAGTCATTGGAGGAAACCCTCACATTACTGGTGATATGAGTTGTGTTTCTGTCCTCGCTCACAGTGTTATTCCTTGAGACTGTTCCATCCAACATCCAGGTGACCTTGGCATCAAAAACAGTGTGAACCAAACATGTAGCTGTCACTTCAGATGTTGAGATTACAGTCTTGAAGCTGGGAGTCTCCACATGGATGGATGGAGGGGAGCTTGAATGAGCTGTCAGTGGAAAATACAAGAAATGAGAACAATGCAGTGAGACCAAACCATCAGTAAACTCTGTTTATGTAAAGTGTATTGTCTTCTGTGTCACAGTACCACACTGACACTATGCTTTAAAACTGCATGATTTGAAAGTTTGTGTCTTCAACCTGAATCAGATTATTATAGGAGTCACTTATGACAACATCATGGAGAAGTATTACGTTGGATTTCTACACAGGCTTTTGTCCACTTGTTGATAGAGTAGCCTGTACAGCATGCACATTCATTATACAGGTGAGTAACGGCACATCTGACCAAACCTAGAACTAAACGTCCGACAGACGATGTTACTGAATGTGTGGGGAAAGTGAAAAATCTAGCAAAGGAATGAAATCATTCTTTGATTAGCTGGACCATGAAGGATTTACATTCACCAGGTGGACAGAAACACAATTTTAAGTAGCCTCCTTGTTGACATAAACTGACTAATATGACTTGAAATTCAAACAAAGTACCTTGTGGTTGAACAAGTGAATTTAACATTTTGAAAGAAGATGTTTATTTTTTTTGCTGTTTTGTTGGAAATTTACCTGAGCAGAAATTGACTTCCTTTTGGACTTTTTTGTTCAGAGATCTGTCAGACACTTCACAAGTGAAGACCTTCCCTGATTTCCACTCTGTCTGAGGGATCTGGAGTTGACTGGTTACTGCCACACGTCCATCTGCAGACATGCTGATATCATGTGATGATGGAGATCTTTGCAGTGATTCAGAAACCCATTTAATTTGAGGGTTGAAGCCCCATCCAGAGCACAAGAGTGTCTGAGGTCCTGAATCTTCACTGGGAGTCAGAAGAAGTTTCACTGATGGGTCCACTGAAGAGAGATGAATCAGTGCATCAGTGAAACATTATCCTGATTTTAATCAGACACATAAAGTTTGAAACATCAGAGGCAGAAGAGTTTGTCCTCTCACCAAAAATATTGCCTGTGGAATCAGATTTAAAGCTTCTGATGAAGCCTTGATTCACTTTGCAGGTGAAACTTTTGTCTTTCCTCTGGTGACTCTGAGGGACAGTGAAGCGTCTGCTGACTGACTGGAGGCCTGGGCCTTCAGGAAGTTCTACATATTGTTTTTCAGAGATGTCGACATCATTGGCCTGAAAGGTGACGTAGAGGTCACGAGAGGAGAGATTTGTGATGTCACACTGGAGAACAGCACCGTCTCCCTTCAACAAATCTGGAAGAGATCTCCTGATCTCCACAGATGGAGTTGCAACTTCAGGTCCTGGATGATCACAGTAGAAAACACAACACAGTTCATTCATTAGTATCCTTTGTTTACACAAGATGTGTGATTTAAAGTCATATAGTTGTCCTACCTGCAACATTTACTGTCTTTTCAGTGGTTAAGAAACACTTATGTTCTGCCTTGCAGGTCACACGCCTCAGTTGCTTCCACCGATTGGAGGAAACCCTCACATTACTGGTGATATGAGTTGTGTTTCTGTCCTCGCTCACTGTGTTGCTACTTGAGACTGTTCCGTTCAACATCCAGGTGACCTTGGCATCAAAAACAGTGTGAACCAAACATGTAGCTGTCACCTCAGATGTTGACATTACAGTCTTCAAGCGGGGAGTCTCCACATGGATGGATGGAGGGGAGCTTGAATGAGCTGGAGGAAAACGATGTTAGTCCTTACATGTTAATCTGATCCAGTCTGCTAAATACATTTTAAAATCTAGTTTTAATTTCAATGCATTTAACTGCATTGTGCCGTGAGACAGAAGCTGTTCATACTTACTTTGACAAATACTTAATGTTTCGCTGAATTCCTTTTCTTTGTGTGTGGACTTGCATGTGAAACTTGAGCCTTTCTTCCATTCTTCTATATTAGGCTCAATCTCGCTACTCAAAGTGAAGGTTTTCTCGCCTTCCTCCACACTCTGCAGCTTCCTTGAGACAGGTCTAATGTTGATACGTTGGCTGTCCCGTTGCCACTCGATGCTCACTTCGTCTGGAAAGAAGCCACTCAGGGTGCAGATGAGATGAACTTGTGAGTTCCCAACTTCACCTTCCCAAACTGAGTGCAGCGAGATTTTTGGTGGGACAATCCGTGGAGCTGAGATAGAGCAGAGATTATTTCGTCTTTCTGAATGTTAGATGTCAACATTTAAAAAAGAAACAACATACAAACTATGTTGATCTCAGTTATACATACCTTCAGAATCTGGTAGGTAATCAACCATTTACTCTCAAGTCTAAGTGCAGTGTGTTTGTATTTAGGCTAGGTGGCAGAGTTTTCTACTTGTTTGTATTGCAGAGTTGCAGAGTCAGGTGGAGATGTGGCTCAAAGGTCTGTTGCACAGATGTTGAGCATGATAGGGCAGAGTGATCAGGACCAGCAGCAAGGGGAAGCATTGAGTAACACCCAGGTCTCAAAAAAGTACCAAAATACAGAAGTGAAACGATGCAATGAGCAACGGAGCGTCACAGACACCAGGTGTGAGGTGTGGTTAGGCCAGTAAGAGAAACAGAGCGCACATTTAAATATCTCATATCACTTTAGATACGTTATCTCATGACTTTGCCGAAGGTTTTAGTTCTCAAGCTTCGTAATAATAGACTCAGAAAGTAACCGACTGTAAAATGTCCCAATTTACATATTGAGTTGAACACGGGCTGTTGACTCCAGGTGCTGGGGTGTGTGATGAACATAACAGCATGTTAAACAGTAAAAAAGACAAAATGTTCAATAAAATCATGAATATATTTGTACAAATTCTGCATTAAACTTGTACAGGTCAGCAGTTTCAAAATAATGCAAGTTAGAAAAAAGTTGAAGGAAGAACATCAGCATAAACTTCATTTGAACACATATTTTCAAAAAGACATAAACTTTCTGTGATCAAAATGAGAGGAAAAAAGATATACGTGATTACTTACATGGCATTATGAGTATATATGAAAAATGTGTGAAAATACTTTACAAAATACTTTTTTTTGCTTTACAGAAAGTTCCCCTCATATTCTCCTTGTTTCATTTGACCTATAAAGAAGAACAAGATAAAAAGAAATGCAATGAAAACATTCTAAACTCTACACTTTGCCACCACTTAAATGAGTTCGATTTCTTGTTTTTTTCACATTACAGTACAACAACACTGCTTTTTCACAAATTGTCATTGTTTTGTTCAGATGACAGGCAAAAAAAAATGGAAGAATTTGTGGCACAACCAATATTTTACAAGTGGCTGGTTTGGTTCTAATCTGTTAAATCATCTTTTAGCTTACTGATCTTATTAGAAACAGTACTTTGGAATAATATTGTAAACGCAATAGTAGCATTACCTGCAAAGTATCACTACATTCACTAGTGTGGTACCAAAATTTTAAATACATAAAAATAACACAGCTGATTTATCCGTCTTAAAGATAAATTGTATAGAAATGTCACCTATTTGGGCATTAAATTGCGTGAACATATTTTTTTTCTTTTTTATATAACTGACATGTCTAGAAATTAGATGATTTTAGAATTAGAATGAAACGACATAAAAGATTGTGCTCACATGCGATAGGTGTAGAGAATATTTTAATTGCTGGTTAAATTGGTTAAAAACTATTTGTAACTGCAGTAAGATGTTGTGAAAAAGGATCATTTCACTGGTGTTACCATGTTTTTTTCAGAGTCAAATAAAGAAATACATTTAAAAACAAAATTTAAAAAACAAATTCTATGGAAAATAACTCAGCGTTTCAGTTTTGTTTTGTTTTGGGGTTTTTTTTCCAGAAAGTCAGAGATTATCTGTAAATTGAGAACCCAGCAGTTACTTCAAGCGAGACGCTGACACGTATCATCTATCTTTTTAAAAAGTACTGTTTTCACACAGTATTTTTCTACTTTCTAAAAATACAATACACATTTACATAAAGTGACAATTATCCCTAATTAAATTAGTATTTCCGTCTGTAAATGTTTATCCCAATACTATCAATTTAAGGGTGTTTATTTCATATTTTTCATAATTTCTGAAAAAACTATATCCAACTACTATATCCAACCATTCCTCTCTGCTTTTCTACAGAAAATCACCATCATATTTCTGCTGTATTTTGTTTAGTTTTATTTAATTGCACACACAAATTGACATAAAATGACAATGATTATCTGTCATGATAAATGTAGCTTTCTATAAAGGTTCATGAACATAATTTTTGTTACTTGTGAATAACTGATACTGCAAATTGTCAGTGAAGTGTCTTAATTCAGGTGAAATCTGTAAAATTAAGCTGTCACTGTAGAACTTTTAGGTCCATCAGGGTTTTAATGGTGTTGGAACATAATATTTTATTTTAATTAAAAGGAGATAGTGAAAATGTAAATAAGTGTATTGTGTCTGCACTATATTTGAATTAGGACAATTTTCTCGAATTTTAAAGGTTTTTTCTCTTTTAAAAAATGTATCTACTCTGTTCTGGTTGAGTTAAACCAGATCTGTACACATCATACATAAATGGATCATTACCTTGATAGCAGTGGCTCCAATGGTGAAGAGCAGAGTGATGAGGAAGAGGAGGATGAAGGTGAGGGCTGTCTTGGGCATGGTGTCTTCTTCTGCCTCCATGGCTGCGTTCCATTCATTGTTAATTTCAAACATGAGCTCTGGATGTGGTGCACAGTAATTATTCGGTTAGTGTTTGCAACAGTCCACATCTAACTTTGAGCAATGGCATGTCAGAGAGCATCCTGTTAAGTTTAATCATATATTTTATATCTCTGAGGTGAGAGTGAATTTTATCCATCAGTCAGCTTGTCAGGAGATATTCACAAAAACGTGGCTCGATAGTTTTGCAAGTAATTAAAAAAAAATTCCTACATTCACCCTGACTTGCTCTTGAAAGACCCCATCATTAGTGTTGCGTGCACGACTTGGCTTGTGAATCACTGCATTCATTGTTTGACCACAGAGCAGAACAATTGTCTGTGCAAGACCCAGTGGAGGAAACACAGTCACACAAAGACAAGTCACAGAAGCAGTGTTAATGTGCTCTCTGCAAACAAATTAAACAACTTATCTCATTCAACTGCTGCCTAAAGTTAGCACGGTGATTCACCTCTACAGAATGTGATGGTGAAAAATGCTGATATCTACTCCTAAGTCGTGTTGCATTAGAACGGCACTGTGACTGTACACTCACAACACACATGTAGCTGTCAACAGACATCAAATAAAGACATGAATTACATGTGACAAACAACAACAGAGTTGCAAAGTTTTTTTTTTATTTTGATTTTGAATCTGCATTAAAAACACACAAACACAACATCATATCACAAACAACACACAGTAAACAACAAAGAACAGGAGACACTGCGACATGACATAACATCTACTGGGCCTTGCACGTTTCGGGGACGTTCATGTTGAGGTTGACCAGGTTGGTTTTGTCACCTGTTCTGTATCCAATGGACCTGACAATGGTTTTGGTTGTGTTGCCCAGGGATTCGTGGTAAACTACACAGCTATACACCGCATCAGGCTTTGCCCACTGCTCGAGGGTGAGGGTTAAGTGGCCATAAGCAGAATAGGATCCGTTGCTTTCTACTGAGCTTGTGGTATTGAACTCAAAATCTGAGTTTGCTTCCTCGTCATCAACAAGCCAAGACACGAAAACGTCTTTAGGGTAGAAGTCTTTCACATAGCAAGTCAGGGTCACCATTTCTTTTCTAGTTTGTTCTACAGGAGGCAGCATAAACACCGAAGGACGCTGAGGTTTTGCTCCTGCAAGCATGAGAGAACAATTAGATCTCATCCACACATGAAAGTGGCTAAAGTATCAGAGAAAATCTGAGCCACGAAAAAATACACAAAGAAAAATGCATTTGATTAGACAGTTACTGAGTAGTTTTCTTACCAATATTCCTCTCATAGGTTTTTGTCAGGGTGTCATACCAGTCTTCACTTTCAACAACGCAGTAGCGCTTTTTCCCCTCGGCCCATTCATCATATGTAATTTCAAGTGGAAGGCTGAATGTGCCTTTCTTTCCTTTAGTTGGGACCTTAAATGCTCCAGCCATGTCAGTGTTATTCTCATCCTGCCACAATATTTTGTCGACGTCTCCTTTGTGTATCTGAACGTGACATATTACAGTTCCTTTTCTATTGAGAAATATGTCCTCAACTTTGGGCTCCAAGATAGTCATCTCCACATCTGCTTTCCTACATCCTTCACGTCCTGCATGAAGAAATAATGAACAATTATTGAGCAAAAGGAGTTGATAAACCATGCAAACAGAAATTAATTCACATGTTAACAATTTACTCACCCGCTGGTAGTTCGTCTTTGTAGGTCACAGAAGCATTCTTAAATACTTCAATATTGTTCTCCCCTTTCCCCTTAAACACACATGTGAATGTTGTTCCAGGAGTCCACTCTGTGGCCTGTACTGAGAGAAAACTTGAGGCACTGTACAAGGTGTTACCATTGCTGTCTCGTCTTTCTCCAAAAGGTGCTGTGATCTCGTCTTTTTGTCCAGTGAATTCATTTCCGTCTTTCAACCATTTGATCTCATAACTTTTTGGTGAAAAATCTTTGGCAACACAGGAGAAGGAAACGTCGCCTTCCTCATCAGAGGAGGAACACACTTTAACAGTTGGCAGCTGATAAACCACCGCTGAAAAACAAACACATACACAAATATATGTATGCAGAAGCAGGGAATAATATATATATGCAGAAGCTGAGGTGAATGAGGAGCTGAAATATTCACATAATCGCTATAATAATAATTTACTATAAACGTACAATAAACATGCGTTTATGTTTGTTCTGCACCTGAATTCTTCTAATTATTACTAAAGTCTGCATTAAGAGTCCAAAGGAAATTTTATGGTCACAAAATTACAGTACAGCAGATCTTTAATGCTCACTTCTGCATATACATTGACTGGCAAGCAAACACAGACTATTAATTCTGTTAATTATCAACGTACAGCGAAAGTGGAGGCAAGCAAAGAACATGGAGGACTAGAATTAAGCAACAAAAGAGAATCAAACAGCGAAACAAACCACAGCAGTCTTTTCTCAGACAGCTGCAGAGGACACAGTACATTAGTGAAGAATTAATGATGAGCAAGCTTTAACCTTTCCATTCCACCTCACTGTGGCGTTTTCACAAGGCCTAATATGAATTTTGAAATGCGTCAGCTGCTATTTAATTCTGTGAAAGTTGAATTTGCTGCTTTGTTTTGGATCATGGGCTAAAGTATATTCATGTCAATAAACTGTTAAACAAGTTATTGTTGTCTTTAATATGTTCATTTGATAACAAAAGCAGCTCGGGATAAATTTATATATATTACTATTAGTTAATTTAGAAATTTAAATGTAGTCAAGTCTGTGTTAAACAAAACAAGTAATATTGATTTACTTTTTGTAGACATATTGCAGTTAGATACGCAGTTAAAGTTTATATTCTTTTCAGAAGAAGAAGTGACTACACGTTGCCTCTTAGAATTTATTAGCTGTAGCTAATCTATTTACTCCATCTTAAAATCTAAAAATTACATAGACTAATGCTTATATGTTTGACATACTAAATCTTGCATTCAGTTATTTTTTAAATAAATTACATCATTTTGAAAAAAATTAAAAATCCTGCAATTTGTGTGATTTTAAAATATGTGAGCAAGTCTGTCTTGTAAAACCTTTCAGAACTGAAATCAGCTACTAAAAAGTATTAATTCATGACATAGCATAGGGCTTACTTTGTGGCTTCACGATAGGAGCCTCTGCGTTCCCAGCAGCGTGAGTCACCAAGCATTTGACCGTTTCACTTTGGTTCCAGTCCTGTTTTCTCACTTGGATTTGACTGACTCCCGAGTACAAGTTGTTTTTCTGCACTGGAGGATACTGGATGAAGTTGGTCAAGGCCGCGTTGTTTTTGGTCCATGAGAAAGTCAGTGAGGAGGGAGTGAAGCCGGTGGCCAGGCAGCCAAGTGTGATCATTTCTGCATCTTCGGCACCACATTGTATCAGAGGAAACACGGTTGGCGCCGTTGAAGTGGCTGAGAAAAGGAACACAAGCATAAAATGACAGGATTAAAACAGAATTAAAATAATGTAACACACTTTTTTTCTCTCCAAGAATTAGTTAAACAGAAGCTACTTTAAGAGATTTGAGTGTAACAAAACATGACAGACATCACTTTTAAAAAGTTGATTTCACAAACGCATCTTTTCATCAGCCTCTTTCAGTAACATTATTTGTTGTAGTATTTTAGTTATTCTACATACAAACCAGGACATACTTCACTAAATGCACAATTCACACAACAAACATTTGTTTGAAAATGGATGAAGAAAAAAGTCCAAGAACAAAGCCCGACATGACAGACATCACCTTTAAAAAGTTGATTTCACAAACACGTCTTTATATCAGCCTCCTTCCATAGTATTATTTCTTCAAGTATTTTAGTTACTCTATATACAAACTAGTTAAATATTTTACTAAAAACACAATTCACGCAACAACCATTTGCTTGGAAAACTGTATGAAGAAAAATGTAAAGTCCACATTAACAAAATTTAGGACTTTTTTTTACAAAGCAAATACTCATTTTCATTCAATATGAGAATGAATGTTTTTCTTGCTTGATTAAAATAGAATTAAAAGAATGTAACACACATTTTTGCAAAGGATTAGTTAAAGAGAAGCCACTTGAAGAGATTCAAGTGTAACAAAGTCCAACAGGACAGACATCACCTTTAAAAAGTGAATTTTACAAACACATCTTTACATGAGCCTCCTTCAATAATATTATTTGTTGTAGTATTTTAGTCATTCTATACACACATTAGTAGAATATTTTAATAAAAGCACAATTCACACAACAACCATTGGTTTGAAACTGGATGAAGAAAAATGTAAAGTCCACATTAACAGAGTTGAAGACATTTTCTTACAAAAATATTAATTTCTATTCAATGTAATTGGTCACGTATGAGAATGAATGTTTTTCTTACCTGATGTTACAGTTACAGTTGTACCTTTTCCCCAGTAGTCAAAAGCACCGTAGCACAGTGATGAATCTACTTAGGTTTTAGTATAAAAAGCCTAATCTACTGCTGTCTACTAGCCAACATGAAAAAGTCTCCTTTAACATTTAAATAATCCCTCTGTGTTGTAAAAACCTCTTCAGTGACTCACAACACGCCTCACTATGAGAATATTACATTTTAGAATAAAGACATTGACTTTTGAAACCAACTTGACCTAAAAGATGACCTTCTAAAATCTTAAACATACCATAAAGCCGATTTTATAAGATGCAATTCTTACCTGATGACACCGTTACCGTAGTTCCTTTTCCCCAGTAGTCGAAAGCCCAGTTATCACAGTTAAACGAGTCTATTCACACTTGTCACAAAAACCCAACACTGACACATCCTGATCCTTTTTTTGGTTTGGAAGAATTTTAAATC